>NC_143258.1:20000-171428 GCF_984573655.1 Nuphar pumila | reverse complement strand
AAAAACCTAAGTCACTTGCACATGGTATAGCTAAGGCCTAAGGTTCCAATGAACCTCGGTGAATGTGAAGCACGTACAACAGTGCACATTCATTTACAAGTTAAGTGTAGTGATTTCTCCATCAAAAAAGAGAAATACTACTGAATTTTTTTAAAAGATGATCACTAAGCTTAAAAGAAACACACGCTTTTTTCATCAAAGAGGGAAACTGCTGACAAATTTTTTGAAGAAGCTCAATAAAGCTCAAAAAGAACATAACATGTTACTCCGTCATACAGAGAAAGTGTTGCCAAAATTCTACCAAGTACTTTCTACAAAGTAGAATGGGTCATCACACTTATGTTGTCAAAGTAGGAAAAGTGTTATCGAAATGGTTGGCAAAAGAATTGTCTGAACCGGTTAAATGGCACAAGGGTTTCCTGTTGTCAGAATGTTGCCAGAATGACTCATTTTCATGTTCACTTGTAAGGGTACTTTACTTGTAAGGGCTGAAGAGCCAAAGTAGTTTTTGTGCCTTGACTAGGCTAATTGCTCATCGCGGTGATATACGTTAGGCAATCTAGCAGTCGATCAATTGAGATTGTGTTATACGCATGCTCATGGAAATATTGTTGCATAACTAGACTCATAAATGCCGAAGAGCCAGAGTTTTATGTTTACCCGAAAGAGGTGAGGTGCTTGTGATGGCCATAGATGCTGAGAGTAGAGTCAAGCATGCATATGAATAAAACTTAATGTCGCAGAAACCCCACAGTTTGACCATATTGAGGAATACTAAATGGGATCGAGTATATATTTTCTCAGTGCGTGGTGCACTGCCTTGCCTGAATGGCATTCAAATATTCGATAAGTAATGGTTAGACCGTTGGACCCTTCAGGACTATTGCTCATTGTAATAGACGGTGATGGTACAACCGTGAGTGACATATATTTGATCATGAACCAAAGAGTTCAAGAGACCTTCTATCACTCAAGTGGTTTGGAGGTCATGATTATCCTTAAATATCTAAGGATTAAACCCAACTACTGTAGTAGATGATGCATCTGAACCAGCCTGTTAGAGTTATCCCGATATGAGTTATACCGTCCTATCATAAATAAGGTCAACAAGCTTCTGAGGTATCTAAAATACATACAATAACCAACCCCCAGATCGTCGCGTTGATGCTGAAGTTTTAGCTTCTCCCGTGTATCAGGGGGTGAACGGTTAATATCGAAATAATGGATTAGATTTAGGTTCAACGATGTACAAATATATGAGTGAATGAACATTGTTCTATCAAGTCCTGCATAACCTTGAGAAATGTGTCATGATCGATATACTACTTAACCGATACAGTAAAGAACCATGTTGTATCCGCACGAGTAAGTTAAGCTCGATGAGCTCACGCTTAAATATGTGAGATATGGATGTACCAAGTCTTGAAGACTTGAGTTTGACATCCTAAATGAGGCCTTGAAGAGGTCTACGCTAAGTCTTGGAGACTTGAGCTTAATGTTCCAATTGAGACCCGAAAGAGTTTAATTGAGGCCTTGAAGAGGTGCACGCTAAGTCATGAAAACTTAAGCAAAATGTTCAACTCGTAGCCCTGAGGAGGCTATCACGATATACGTTAAGTCATGGAGACTTGAGCATCATTGTTGTGAATTGTGATCCTGAGTTGTCTGTGTATTTCTATGAGTTGATACTTGATTGAATATGTGAATGAATGCTTGTGTAACACCCCGAATTTTCAAAACAAAGCTAAGTTAAATTTTTCATGAATTTCTTTTTTTTTTCTTTGCAGCGAAACTTTAAAAAGCTTTTAGCAGCAGAATCAGACGATAATGAGTCGTCAGTTTTAAAAAACTCTGAGCACATTACAAGTATGTGGCCAAGCAACTCATTGATCATCAAAGTGTTTCATTTTATCGAAAACCATATGTTTATTACAACAATACTGCTTGGAAAAGCAGTGTAGGTTCAATAAAAGGAAGCAGTACAACGCTGTCTAGAGAAACCCTGGAACTCGATGCCGCCTTGCTCCGCATATCGCAACGCAGGTTTAACACCTGAAATCCCCATGAAATGGGGTCAGAACCACTGATGGTCTGGTAAGCAAGCAATCACACATACATTTAACTCAAGCAATGCGTTGACCACTCAGGGTCACAGTTCGCAATAACGATGCTCAAGCCTCCAAGACTTAGAATACATCGCAAGAGCCTCCTCAGGGTTATAAGTTGAACATCTGCACAAGTCTTAATGACTTAGCACAAGCCTCTTCAGGGTTGTGTTTTAAATAACTGCTCAAGCCTTCATAACTTAGCATTGACCTCTTCTGGGTAGAAATATTATACTCAAGTCTTCATACTTGGCACATCCGTATTCCACGCATCTAGGGACAACTCCTTGAGCTTCACTTAGTTGTGCGGATACAACAGAGGTCTTTGCCCAGTCGGTTCAGTCATATACCGATCATGACACCTTTACAAAGGTTATGCATGACTGACTCAATAACGTCCATCCACTTATACATTCAAGCATCCTTGAACCTAAGCTAAAGCATTGTTTCAATATTTAACCTCTTTCACCCTTGGTACGCGGCAGAAGCATTGTCCGAGCATCAACTCGATATTCTCGGGGTTGATTATTCTATGTATTTTAGATACCCCAGAGGCCTGTTGACCCTGTCCATAGTAGGGAGGTGTGTTTCAACCAGGAGAATTCTACTAGGGACATATTCGGATGCATCCTCTACTTGCAGTAGTTGAGTTCAATCCTTAGATCTTAAGGATAACCACGACCCCAAAACCCATGAGTGACTGAGGCCATCGTGGACTCTATCAGGTCCAAAGTAAAATATGTGTCACTCAAAGTTGTATCATCACTGTCATTCCACAGTGAGTATAATTCCTGAAGGGGTCTGCCAGTCTTACGATTACTTGGTCAGATATTGCATGCCATTTAGGCAGCCCGTGCCTCAGCACTACGGGAGTATATACCCGACCCCATTTAGTATGTTCCAACACAGTCATTAACTGAGGGGGATACTTCTAATATGATTTTCAACCGCGGGTTATATGTGATCTTAAGTCTTATTCATATGCATGCTGAATACCGCTCTCGGCACTGCGGCTATCACGAATATCACACCTCTTTCAGGTGTAAACAACACACTCTGGCTCTGCGGCCCTTACGAGTCTGGTTGTGTAACCGTTCTCAACGAGCATGCATATGACTCCATCTAAATAGATCAGCTGCTCGGCGTATTTTTACGCAATGAGTCCAAACCTTGTTAAGGCGCAACCTCTACTCTGGCTCAGCGGCCCTTATGAGCAAGGTACCCTCACAGGTATTTGGGAGATGAGCCATTCTGACATCGTTCCAACAACGGACATCATTATGTCGTTTAACCGGTTCTGGCAGCTCTTCTGTCAACCATTTTGTCAGCACCTCCCCTGCTCTATCAGCAGTGATGTGACGATCCTTTCTATGTTGTAGAAAGTATTCCATAAACTGGGTAGCACTCCGCTATATGACAGAGTATCCTGCTACGTTCTTTTTGAGCTATTCTTAACTTCATCAGAAATTTCAGTAGCACTTCCTCTTTTTGATAAAAAAGCGTGTGTTTCTTTTATCCATTTCAGCGACATCTTTCCTCTTTGGCGGAAAATCACTACACTTAACTCGAGAAATGAATGTGCACTTTTGTGCGTACCTTACATCCATCAAGGTTGTTTGGAACCTTGGGTCATAATCAGGTCATACGTAAATGACTTAGTATTTACGAAAAGTGCATTTTGCCGAAAAGTGAAGCCTTTCCAATAGGGGCTTCATTCGTCAAGCAGAATCTCAAACAAGGAGCGGTAAGAGGATCTCATTGGCGATTTGGAGTTGATCTCTATTTGGAATGCTCACTTACGCACCATATATTTAGTATAAGCAGAACCTGTGCTTTATACAGCGGCGGCGTAAAAGAATTGCATATACAAATTGTTCAGGGTATGTAACTGAACGAAATATTCTACATATATATTTGCAGAAAGCAGAAGCCTTGGCGTCTTTCAACACGATGGCATAATATAAATGCATAATCGGAAGTGCATTAATCGAAAATTACAGAAAGTAGGGAGCCTTGGCATCGTACGACGCGACGATGAATAACAAAGTACACGACCTTGGCGATATAAGACACGATGACCCATTTTCAGATGATATACACTAAGATCTGTATCCAACAATAGTTACGAGGTGAGCGAGTGAACACCGAAGTGTTCTAAAGAGCTCAACCATGAACTAGGGTGAGATACCATTTTTAAGAACGCATATACTGCGTATTCTACATATATATCCGATGATAATTACGAGGCAAGCGGTTGAACACCGAAGTGTCCCAAAAGGCTCAAACCAGAACTAAGATCAGATACTACTTCAGAAAGTATATGCTATATACAAACAAGCAAATACTTGAGAGAGATGGATCAATGAAGCAAACTTACTTCAAATTACAGAAGAAATGACTCTCGAACTTTTCAACGCTTCGAACGAGGTTCGATCCTTTCGTTGAGAGGTCAGATTAGGTTTGGGTTTAGAAAAATCTAAACCAGAATCTGGGACCAAAAAAGACCTTGACTTTGACTTCAAACCCAACTAGGTTCAAGTAAAGTCAACTAGGTTTAGACCAGGTCAAGTGGGTTCAGACCAGGTCAGGTGAGCTAAGTCCAAGTCAGGCAGGCTAGACTAGGTCAGGCAGGCTCAAATGGGCGAGGCTAGGTAGAGGAGGTTTGGAAAAGGAGGAGAGAGAGAGGGCTAGACAATTTTTCAAAGGAGGGGGCTTCTCTATTTATAGATTCTGAAACTTGAGCCCCAAGTTTCAAAATTTCCTTTTTAGTCCTTAGCTTTTTCAAAAATTCTATGTTGATCTTATCCAGATGAGTCACTGATCTTATCCAGATGAGTCATTGATCTTATCCAGTGAGCCCCACTAGATATTTGCATGGGATATTTTGTGGGTCCCACCGAATATTTTCTGAGAAATATTTTTGTGGGTCCTGCAAAAATCTTAGGTTTTCGATAATTTTTTTCTAAAAAATTTTGAGTACGCCATTCCCTTCGTATTGACGTAACTAAGAAAGTTGGCTCGAGGAAATCTCTTGATTTCGTTCAGGTGGAAAGTTATGACTTCCAGTGTGTTTGAGCATATATTCATGAAGCGACGAATATCCTAAAGATATTTAGTTCGTACAAATCGATTTGATTCGTATTTCAGGTTCAGATGCTATTTTTACTTGGAAATGCCTCATGAATTTCTTCAGAAAGATACTGAAAAATTGCGGGTCTTACAGCTTGCTTACCATACCAATAGTGATTCTGACTCTGTTTAATGGGGATTACAGGTGTTGAACCTGCGATGAAATATGTGAAGCAAGGCAACATCGAGTTCTAGGGTTTCTCCAGACAGTGTTGTATTGCTTCCTTTATAAAACTAAATATTGTTTTTTCAAGCAGTGATATTTGTAATTAACAAGTTGTTTTGATAAATGAAATACATTTGTGGTCAATGAGTGCTTGGCCACATACCTGTGACTTGCCCATAGTTTTCTAAAACCGATAACTTATTATCGTCCATTTCCACTGCTAAAACTTTTTCTAAGTTCTGTTGTAAAGAGAAAAAAAATCATGAGATTTTCAACTTAACTTTGTTTTGGAAATTCGGGGTGTTACAACCTTTCCCCAGGTGTATAGAAGTCGGTCCTAAAAAATCATTGATTTTTGTTTAACCATTTGAGAGAAAACATTTTTCTCTCAAAACTTGACCCTATTTGACCTACCCAATCAAACCCAGACTTACTGTGGGCCCATTAGGAATGTAACAACTTGGTATAAAAGCAAACCCTTGTCAGTTCTCATGCCTCTTAAGAAGAGTACATAAAATCTACCAGTGATAAACCCTGACTTCATTCAAAAGTTCGTTGAAGACACTCATGCAACTCTAGGCGGTGTTGAACCGTGTATGGATGGTTTCAAAACCAACCTCCAAACCATTACTACACCACTGCAACAACTTTAAGCGAGCACGTAAACCCATCAGTTCCAGTTCGCTGACGAAGGTGTTGGAGCACATGAGAAAGATCATGACGAATGGGGGGAGGATGAAGTACAAGGTTGGATTCTTGGGTGACACCCGAAATATCAATGAGATGGATCGAGGATGCACAATGCTTCTATTGTTTCTCTTCTGCACCCATTCAAGATTTTTGTTTGCTATTTTCTCAAAAAAGAGTTACAAAGCCAAGCAATATTTTGCAACCCAATCTATATTAATGGAAAGTAGACTAGGATGTACGGTAGCTCATCTTGAAGTTGAGGTTATTATATGGTACTATTGGCATGAACAATGACACAAAACCCTTACAGGCATTATGATTATGTTTTCTTATCGATATCGTGCAAAGCTTTTGGTACCAGTAGTATGCGAAAAAATTTGCTGAGCACAATTGGCACTATTCATTGTACTTTGTGCCTTCCATTGCAAAATAAGTTAACATAAATAACTATAAATACATCAATTACAATCTTTAACTTGTTTTTTGTGGAGATTTAACAACCATACCTTTGACAGACGAGAATCAAAATGTTTCATAAGGGCAGACCATTGGGATTCAAGAATATTTGCAGGACGGTTGTTCAATCGCTCATCAAGTGTGTTGTAATTTTTATAGATTTTTCTCATCTCACATCTATAATTTCTAATACTCTGTGAATATTCCATCATTACCTAATCTCTCGTGAAGTAAGGAATATCATGCTTTTACTGCAGATGAAGTGAAATAATTAAATCGATATTACGTTCATGTTTAAATATTGTACAAAATCTAAGAAAATGTAGAAAACTTACCAGCACCAAATGCCACACATTATCCTTATAACTCTGAGGTAATGACTTTCATTTGTCACTGTTACTACTACTATTGCCATAACGATGATGATGGTGTTGTCAATATTGTCTTGATTAAGTAGCTAGCATATTTCATTTTTGCTCCTAATCTCTCTTAGCATTGTCATCATTGAGCCATGTCCGATTTGTAGGATGTAAATTTTCCTACTCATAAAATATGCTTATAGCTACCTTCATGTGATTCTAATATAAAGAATATAGCAGAAAAAACATATAGCGCAATTACAGTCCACAAGTTGCAAGTTCCCACATAATCCATCATTTTAAGGCAGAAATTATCATATTATTTGGTGTGCTCATGTTTTAAAATATAATCCTTCATTTATTTTCCTTTTTTACATTTTTTTTATACCACCAATAAGTGAAAACTTGTTTGTGTTTCAATAAGTGTTTTTTGTACTAACCATTTTTATTTCACATGAAATATCAGTGACTTCTGGGTGGAGCACACAGGCAGAGTTCCATACTCCACCTGCTGGAGGTTCCAATGATGATCTTATATTTATAGCATTCGGTGATATGGGAAAGGCTCCGCCGGATCTCTCTGTTGAACACTATATACAGGTGTTGTAAATAATAATAAAATTAATGATAATTTTAACAGTAATACATAATTTTGAAATTACTAGTTTTTCTCCAATCAAACTTCTGCATTTCCAATCTTTCCTCTCTAAAGCTTGAAGTGGCATGCCCTAGCCATAAACAGTATCTTTTATAGCCACACCCAATTGGTAGAAACCATCAAGTTGAAACCCCTAAAGTCTAAGCATGCATCCATCTCAAAAATTGGATTTAGCATAAACAATAGCTTTGAAAAATTGGATTTAGCATGCATCCATCTCATTGTACAAATAGGCATTCAAATGCAAAACCCCTAAAGTGTAAACATGCTTGCAAAAGGAAAAAAGGATTTTAACATACATTCATCCAACAAATTGGGATTAAAATATAAAACCTCTAAAATCTAAAGCAAAAACAAGGATTTAGCAATAAATTGAAAAAACATGGATAAAAAAACAAAACCCTAAAAATCTAAGGGAAAAAAATCGATTATTTGCAAACCCTAATACTAAAATCGGTTTCGTAGACAAAAGGCAGCGAGCAACAAGAGTACCTCTGGCAGGGCATAGATAGAAACGAGGGTGATAGGTTGGGTATCTCCGACAAGGGGCAGCATTGGCGAGCAGCGAACATATGCAGAGAGAGAGAGAGAGAGAGAGATGGGAGTGGAGGGAAAAGGAAAATGAGTTTTCGTTCGGGAGGGAACCAAAAGGCAAATCCTACCCATGGAAAGTTTTACGTCATTAAAACCTTTACTGACGCAAGTAGGATCTACACAAAAAAAAAACATATAGTTTTTCTGGCGCAGAGAATAGCGGCCCAGAGAAAACCTTTTTTCTGGCACAGAGAAGAACTGTACCAGAGAAACTTTTTTTCTGGCGAAACTCTTTTCTACGCCAGTAATAGACGTTTTACAATGGCGCTACCACCCAAGTAAAACTCTTATTTCTTGTAGTACATTAAAATAATATTAAAATATTGGTTGCATGTGTCAGTAACCGTGTCCCTTGGCTCGTGTCATGGGGCTCCTGTGACTGCTTGAACCAATCATTAATTCTTTTGTTTTTTGTAGAGAGAACCAATCATCAATTAACTCTCTTATAAGCCCCTAATGTCTTTGGTAAACAGCAGGGCAAAGAGGGCACTTGGTGAGTGATTCTCTCTCTCTCTAAGATCAACTTAAAGTAATGCAGCAAAGGGTTGGATAGCTTGTCAAGATCTTAAAAGTACCTGTATGTTCTTAATGCTAGTGACGAGAAATATGATTTTGCTGTACCTTGACAGCTCACAAATTTCGTTTTCTTTCATTGCGACATTCATACATAATGTGTTATTGTCTTTGTAGTCTTATTTCCCTAGATATTAATTTAAATATTTGTTTGTGAGTATTTACGCTTCACCACCTCCAAGCATCATGGGTGCCATGGGGGCTCGCCTCAACACTTGTGACAACATTGAGGTGAAATGTTCCATCAAGAGGATAATATCAGTTATAGGTTGTAATAGTCATAATTTGTGCTAAGATGGGGTATTGAAGTGGGTTAATCTTTGCCGGAAGCGCTATTGATCAGCCACTCATTCATGGGCTGATATAGGCATCTGAAGTTTCTCCTATACGTATCGATAAGGCTGGTGATATGCCACTAGTTATACTTGCGTCCAACTATGACAGAATGCTTTCTTCTTACCAATGGACACTACTGGCTGGGTTTACCGGGGGATTCGATGGTAGAAGCTTAGATTTTGACTTCATCTTTGAAAGGCTTAGTTCCATTTGGCCCTCTATCAAAGACCTGTGCATATCCTTCTACAATAATGGGCTTTTCCTCATCAAATTGTCTAAGGAAGAAGACATGCAGCTGGTCATGAAGTGTGGGGCATGGTCTGTCACTGGTAAAACTCTTTTAGCGAATAGTTGGTTTCCCCGAATGGAGCTAATTAAGCTGGACCTAACAAACACCATTCCACTTTGGATAAGACTCTGAGGTTTGTCTCCTGAACATTGGAATTCTGAATTTTTTGGAGTTGTGAATTACCTCGATGAACCTCTTTGTGATGTGGATATTTACACTGGCACCATGCAACCCATATCCTTTGCGAGAATTTGACTACAGGTTCCTCTAAACTTTGCCCCGGGCCTTTCATTGAAGTGTTGATTGAGTCGGGGGCTTAAATTTTCTCAAGAGGTCATCTATGATGGCCCCGTTTGTTGTTATTATTGTGGATCTACCTTTCATTGCAGATCGCAACCCCCTTACTCGCATGTCACTGCACTTACAGTTGACACTGATTCAGATGTTGATCTAGGGAGCAAAGTATCCTCTAAAAGCACCCACTGCAGAACTAGATTCTCGTTCCTTTGTGTGACTCCTCATCTTTTATCATCTTTCGAATCCTATGATACTTCACATCAATGCCCTTCTACCTGTGATGACTTATCAGATTTTTTTTGCAAGTAAATTTGCTCAATTTCAAGTTCATTGGCCAACCTCTTAAGCCATAGGTCCTTTTTTGTTGCTTCTGAAGCTGCTACTTGTGGACATAGCAATCACTTATTGAAGCATAAACTTTCAACTCACCCTACAACAATAACAACTACGCCTTCATCATAAAACAATTGGGGTCAGCGATATGAACCAACAAAGAAAATCATTCTGGGTCTTCCACATGAATCCTTTTCCTCCAATCACTTCTATCCAATGCCATGTCCTCGGTGAGGTTCAAAGCATTCATATCCTTTCCTATCATCTTCATCAAAACCTTCCTAGGCCTACCCCGACCTCTTTTAACTAATATATTTTCCCATTTCTCCATCCTTCTAACTGGAGCATCATTAGGCCTTCGCCGAATATGTCCAAACCACCGTAAATGATTCTCTCTCATCTTATTTCCAATGGGTGCAACGCCTACCTTCTTACGTATCTCCTCGTTCTGAATCTTATCTTTTATTGTATTTCCACATATCCATCTAAGCATACGCATCTCAGCTACACTCATTTTTTGAATATGATGTCTCTTGGCAGCTCAACATTCACAACAAGAAAATTGACAATTAGCGACGGATATTGGGAACAAATCTTTTCTGTCGCAACGTTGCGACGGATTAGCGAGAGAAACTAATCTGTCGCTAAGTCACAATACACACAACGGATTTGGCGATGAAAGTTTTTTCGTCGCTACGTAGCGATAACGTTAGTGACGAAAATATTTTGTCACTAACTAGTCATGTAAATTTATGATGACGTTGTGATGGAATGAGGTCGTTGCCAAATCCGTCGCTAATTTTCCCGTAAATCCCTAATCAGAGCCCTTTTTTCTCTTTCCTATTTCGTCTCTCCCTCTCACCCGATGCACTCCTTTGCCCCCCCGACGCACTCCCCACCGCCCGACGCTCCCCGGTCTGCCGCCCGGCCCGTCGCCCCACCGGTCCGCCGCCCGCCGCCCGACGCCCGACGTCTCTCAGGTAAATCCCTCTTCTTTTTTTTCTGGCAGGGGCGGCGCCTGCCCCTTTTATTTTTTCCGGCAGGGGGTCGCCCCCCTTGCCTCGTTTGTTTTTTTCGGCAGGGCGGGCGACCCCCCTGCCTCATTGTTTTATTCGGGTTGGGGCACCACAAAAAAAATGTCAATTAGCGACGGATAGTAGCGACGACATTTTTCCGTCGCCAATTAGCGACGGCTTAGCGAGCGTCACAAATCCGTCGCGAAGTTTCGTGATGTTCACAGATGTAGCGATGGAAAATATTTCGACGCTAAGCTGTCGCTACGTTGCGACGGCTTAGCGACGGACCATTTTTGTCGCAACAACACGCTGCGGTTAGCGACGGATTGGGCGACGACATTTTTCCGTCGCTACGTAGCAACGCCGTTAGCGACGGACATATTCCGTCGCTAAGGAGTTGTATATATTTACGCCGGCTTAGCGACAAAATTATTCCGTCGCCCAATCTGTCGCTAATTTTTGCGTAAATCTGATCAGAAGCCCTTTTCCCTCTTTTCCCGTTTCCTCTCTCCCGCCCTCCCTACGCAGCCCGACGCCTTCCTTCGCCGCCTGTCGCCCCGCGTTCCGCCCGAGTCGTCGCCCCGCCGACAGACGCATTCCCCGGCCCGGAGACAGGTTCGCCCGTCGTTCATCGTTTTCGGCAGGGGGTTTAACCCCTGCGTTTCTAGCAGAGGTTAAACCCCCTGCCTTTCCCGCATGGGGGGTCGACCCCCTGCTGGAAAGGCAGGGGGTTTAACCCCCTGTCGTGCCAGAAACGCAGGGGTTTAACCCCTGCGTTTCCGACATGGGGGGTTGACCCGCTGCCGTAAAGGCAGGGGGTCGACCCCCCTGCCTTTACAGCAGGGGGTTTAACCCCCTGCCTGTTCCGACATGGGGTTTATCCCCCTGCCTTTACGGCAGGGGGTCGACCCCCTGCTGGAAACGCAGGTGGTTTAACCCCTGCGTTTCCAGCAGGGGTTAAACCCCTGCCGTAAAGGCAAGGGGTTTAACCCTCTGCCGTGCCGGAAATGCAGGGGTTTAACCCCTGCGTTTTCGGCATGGGTCGACCCCCTGCCTTTCCGGCAGAGGGTTAACCCCATGCTAGAACAGGCATGGGGTTAACCCCTTGCGTTTCCGGCAGGGGGTCGACCCCTCTGCCTTTCCGACAGGGGGTTAACCCCATGTCAGAACAGGCAGGGGGTTAACCCCTTGCGTTTCCGGCAAGGGGTCGACCCCCCTGCATTTCCGGCAGGTCGACCCCGACAGGGGGGCGACCCCCTGCCTTTCCGGCAGGTCGACCCTTGCAGGGGGTTGACTCACTGGCGTTAAGGCTGGGGGTCAGTTAACCCCCTATGTTCCGTAAGGGGGTCGACCCTCTACCGGAACAGCAGGGGAGTCGACCCCTTGCCGGAACAACTTCCTTTTTTTTGTGGCTACTTTTTTTTAAAACTGTATTTTTTTGTGCAGATTTTTCAACGGAACCAGCTCGTGCTCAGCCACCTGTGGTAAGTAAGTGACAAAAACAATGTAAATCGGGTAAATACCCGTGGTGAGTAAGTGATGCAAGCGTATCACATATTATTTAATTTATTAGATGTAACGCTTTATTGTTCACACACTCACTTAGTTGTTGATATTTAGGGTTGCTTTGTTGGAGTTCGGAGATCATGCTGAGCATGATTTTAATGTATGAATATGAAAGTGTTCTTATTTTTAGAGTACGGAGTCCATGCTAAGCATGGTAGTAGTTAGTGAGATATTGAAGTGTGTTTGCTGCAGGTACATGTTTGCCATTTGTTTGATATGAATGATTACGATGTATTGCAATGTTTGATGTAATTGTATCCATGCTTGCATGTAGTTACTTTCAATTTGATTTTGACTTCCATGTAAAATTTTATAATAAAAGCATGCTTCAAATGATTGTATGGTGTCATTAATAGTTTGCACATGAAAATATTAAGTTATCAATGCAGGCATCAAAATTCTTGTTATTGTTTGACATAGTATATTACATGATAAATTTGATATTTTCTTCATCGTAGCATTCTGATTGTTTTCTTTTAATTCATTAGGATACTATTCGTAACATCATACGACAGAATGACTGCAAACCGTGAATGGATGTACCGTAGGATAGTGGACAATGAGTTATCGCATGAATATATGGATGGCGTTGACAGTTTTATTGAATTTGCAACGGCAAGTGTCAGTACAGTGGATCGTACAGGTTAGATTAGGTGTCTCTGCAAGATTTGTAAGAATAATCGATTTGTAGAACCTCATAGCGTTAGACATCACCTATACATGAAGGGTTTTGTAAGTGATTATCAGAACTAGACGTTTCATGGAGAAGAATCTAGAAACGATTTTGATGCACAGGTGAATGTGGTGCATGATAATCCATATACGGATTTGATATTTGATGCCGCAGGAACAGAACTGGGTTCTGCTATGAGTTCTAGTGATGTAAGAACTGTCGTAGATGAAGAATCACCAAACGATGCAGCTAGTAGATTTTATGATTTACTTAGAGATGCTGATGAGCCACTTTGGAACGGTTGTGAGAGTCACACTATCTTGTTTGCAGTTCTTCAACTAATGAATTTGAAGTCCGAGTATAATTTGAGTCAATCATGTTTTGACCGTTTGTGCATGATTGTGAAGAGTATGTTGCCCAAAGATGAGAAATTGCCACAAAATTTCTATCGTGCAAAAGTTATGGTCAACGCTCTAGGTATGGGTTACAAAAAGATTGATGCTTGTCCAAATCACTGCATGTTGTATTTCAAGGATCAGAAAAACAACATATCATGCCCGTCATGTGGGCATCCTTGGTTCAAGCCAAAGACAAGAGGCAATGGTAGAACGAGATCAAAGGAAGTTTCATACAAGTCGCTCCGCTACTTTCCTATCACTCCTAGATTGCAGCAATTGTATATGTCTTCAAGGACTACTAAACACATGAGATGGCATGCAAACAAAGTTCGACACGATGAAAACAAGATCACGCATCTTGTTGACGCTGAAGCTTGGAAGCACTTTGATCGTACTCATCAGAGCTTCGCAATGGAAGTACGAAATGTTAGACTCAGTCTATGTACAGATGAATTTAATCCATTTGGGGGTAGATCAACTCCATACTCATGCTGGCCAGTATTTGTAACTCCATACAACCTTCCACCAAGCTTGTGTATGAAATGTCCAAATCTTTTCTTGTCTCTGTTGATCCCTGGTCCGACCTCACCTGGCCAAAATCTTGATGTATATTTAAGGCCATTGATCGATGAACTAATAGTACTATGGGATGACGCTGTTACCACGTATGATGCCCACAAAAAAACAAAATTTCAACATGAAGGCCGTTGTTCTATGGACAATCAGTGACTTCCCTGCATATGGTATGCTATCTGGTTGGAGCACACATGGGAGGTTGGCTTGTCCGTACTGCATGGAGGATTCCAAAGCTTTTAGATTGAGGTATGGAAGAAAGTTTTGCTAGTTTGAGTGCCATCGTCGATTTCTACCCAGCGATCATCCGTTCCGACGACAAAAGAATGCGTTTAAAGCAGGCACAACTGAAACAGAAGGTCCATCCTCAAGATTGTCTGGCATAGAGATTTTAAGAAGATTGCGATACTTTTCAGATGTATTAACAGACGCCCGCAGTCCTACACCCTTTCGTGGATTTGGGAAGGATCACAATTGGACGAAGAAATCTATTTTTTGGGAACTACCGTATTGGTCGACCTTATTGATACAACATAATTTGGATGTGATGCATGTAGAGAAAAATGTGTTTGATAATGTGTTCAATACAGTAATGAATATTAAAGGAAAAATGAAGGATAATCCGAAGGCCCGTATGGATTTAAAATTAATATGTAAAAGACCAGAATTGGAACTCAAAGAGTATAATGGCAAAGTACGGAAACCAAAGGCAAAGTACGTGCTCGAACCTGATCAAATAAAACATGTATATCAATGGTTGAGACAACTGAGATTTCCAGATGAATATGTCTCTAACATTGCTCGGGCTGTGAAGATTGACGATGAACAGTTATATGGGTTGAAGAGTCATGATTGTCATATCTTTATGCAACGATTGATACCCCTAGCATTCCATGATATGTTAGACAAACCTATATGGGGGGTATTATCTGAGTTGAGCGGATTTTTCAGAACATTGTGCGCATCGGAGGTCGTAGTATCAGATGTAAAGAATCTTGAAGACTCTGTCATCACCACTGTTTGTCTGCTAGAAAAGATATTTCCGCCAGCATTTTTCGATGTTATGGAACATTTGATCATACATCTGCCATATGAACTAAGAGTTGGTGGCCTTGTGCAATATCGATGAATGTACCCATTTGAAAGGTATATGTTTTTTTATATTTGTCTCTTTAATGACAGATATTTAAAATTTGAAATGTATATTCTTGTCAGATGCATGTTCGACCTAAAAAAAAGGTTCGTAATAAAGCAAGAGTAGAAGGCTCTATTTGTGAGGCGTACACTTTAGAAGAGATTTCAAATTTCTCATCTATGTACTTCGAACCTCATATTAGAACACGTTACACATGCCCGCTCCGTAACGATGATGGAGAACAAGTAACTATAGCTGACAAGCTATCGATATTTCAACCACTTGGGCATGCATTTGGTAGTTGCCGATCAAGGCTATTGATAGATCGAGAGCAAGATGCAGCACACATCTATATTCTTTTTAATTGCTTAGCGATCGACCCATACATCGAGTAAGTATATATATATGCAACTCAATTATAAATCCTTTTATGTTCTATATGTGGATACATGGCTCAGTAATATAAGTATTTGTGGTTTGCAGACGATTTGATCTGGAGTTGCAAAGCGAAGTTTCACATCTCACTGATGCAGAAGTACAAAAAGAACGTGAAACTAAGTTTGTGGAGTGGTTGAAACAGTTGGTAAAGAAGCTAACATAAATTTTGTACTTATAAACAGCACTAAGTTACTTAATTGATCGTGATCACAATCATTGTTTATGTCTGTGCGTAGGTTCGCCATGGTGATGTTAAAGATCAAGGAATATGTGATTTAGAAAATGGTTCGACCAAAGTTGTGCAATGCTACAACGGGTATATCGTAAATGGTTATCGATTCCATACAAAAGATTACGGTATAAACAAATCAACGATAAATAGTGGCGTGTGTGTCAAGGGTAGCAACTACGGTAAAAATGAACATGATTACTACGGTGTTATAGAGGAAATAATGGAGTTGACTTACTTAGACATGAATAACAGGGTAACTTTATTCAAGTGTCATTGGTTTGATCCAACTGCAACAAGACTCGACAAAGCTTCGGACATTGTGGAGGTGAATCATAAATCCAGGTTTGGAACATATGAACCATTCATATTAGCCTCGCAAGCTCAACAAGTTTATTATACTTCATATCCGAGTAAAAAAAAGTCAGATAGAAATGAATGGTGGGCAGTTTGCAAGGTGAAGTCCAAACTATACCCCGAGTATGATCAGTTACAGGAAGATGAGTTAGCTGAAGACAACGATTACTATCAATCAGATGATGTTTATGACTTCGCTTATGGTCACGATGTTGCGCATGATATGCATGTCATATCTCCATTGGCCGATGAAACATTCATAGAGGAATGTGATCCAAATGATGTACCAAGTGGATGGGCAAACAATGAAGAAGAAGAAGAAGAAGAAGAAGAAGAAGAAAGTCAAACTAGTGACGAGGAAGAATTCTCAAGCTAGTGAGCAAAATCTTATACTACAAACCTCTATTTAAATACATTGCAGTACTTGATGTGAGTTGTATTGTAATACTTGGTGTGAATGATTAAAATTTTTATTTGAATGTATTATAATACTTGATACGAATGATTCGAATTCATTGCAATACTTGATGTGAATGATTTGAATGATTTGAATGTATTGTAAAACTTGATGCGAATGCATGAGTTGTAGTACAATACTTGATGTGAATGATTAAAAATTTTATTTGAATATATTGTGATACTTGATGCGAATTATTTGAATGCATTGTAATACTTGATGTGAATGATTTGAATTATTTGAATGTATTGTAATACTTGATACGAATGATTCAAATGCATTGCAATACTTGATGTGAATGATTTAAATTATTTGAATGTATTATAATTTATGCAACGAATGATTTGAATTATTGCAATACTTGATGTGAATGATTTGAATTATTTGAATGCATTGTAATACTTGATGCGAATGATTTGAATGCATTACAATGCTTGATGTGAATGACTTGAATGCATTGTAATACTTGATGCGAATGATTTGAATGCATTGCAATGCTTGATGTGAATGACTTGAATGCATTGTAATACTTGATGTGAATTATTTGAATGTATTGTATGACATATGTTATTTGTTAGAATATGGTTCGTGGAGGTTATAGTGGTCGCTCATCCAGTAGTAGTCAGGCTCAGCCTTCATCTTCACGGGCTCTTGTGATAGGTATATCATATAACTAATTGGATGCTTGATTAGTTTAAATGCGCATTCTGAGAATTTCTAATGTATTTTTTTACAGATGATGTTGCGCCTGTACACGACCCACCTACACCAGTTGATCACACAAGTCAACAGCAAACACAGGAAACAGAGTCTTCTCAGGCTCGCACAAGAAGACTCATTTGAATAGTGTATATCGATAATCGACCGTAAGTATTTTGTTTTCAATTATTGCATATCTTATAAATATTTTATATTGATATTTAGGAATTCACTTCTTCAACATCTACCAGGACCGGTTGCTCAATGGAAAAAGTACCCAAAGGAGGTGTTAGACAGATTGTGGTCCTCATTCATGGTATACAGTTGTTTCTCATAGTTAATGTGTTTCATATTTAATTTATTTAAGTAATGTCTACTAACTTTTTAAAAATATTTGTAGGCTTCCAATCGCTTCGCAACTACGGTGGAAGAAAATGATGCAAGGAAGGTGTGGCAGAAGATGACTGCCAATCGATTTGCAGACATGCTGCACACTATGAAGACTGCAGCAAAAAAAGCATCTGGCGTAGTAGATGATCCATTACTGTGGAAGGGCCATGGCCCTATTACTATCAGGAGAGATTACTGAGATGAAATGTGCGATAAGTGAGCGGGAGATGCATTGAGAAATCGCTGTGCGAAGGCTGCACAAAATCGATCGAAGATGCCCGAAGTCCATCTATACACAGATGGATCTAAGACATTTGGGAGCCACCTGAAGAAAATGGTAACTCATCAATATATAATATTAATTTTATAAGTATTGTTGCAAACTTGTGTACTAAATCTTTTGTCATTTAACTTCGCAGGAAGTAGAAAAAGGAGGCAGTGTACCATATAAGGATGTGTTTGTTGAAACACATAAATGGAAGACCACGGGAGTCTTCGTATATGAGAAGGCGAGAACGACAACGGTATGTATTTATTCTATTAATAATCATTGCAATATATGCAAGTTATCATAATGTTATCATTAATTATTAATGAATACTTTAAACATTATTTTGTAGGAGGCATATGAGCAACAGATGGTAGAGCGATATGGCGATGACGCTACTCAACATCCATCATTTGATCCTACAGCATGGGTGACTGCAGCAGGTGAACCCAAAAAAGGTCGCGTGTTCGGGTTTGAGAGTAATATGAACACTTCACCAGTTATTGTTTCTTCTAGTTACGACTCACCGACTTCTTGCGCCGACATAAGCTCCAAGCAGCAGACTATTTTTTTCGGTGATGATGTACGCCAGATCGTTACGGAATCACTGAATAACTACTTCCATGACACTGTCGCCCCCTTTCTCCGAAATGAGATCAAGGTCGCTGTTCTGGAAAGGGGATCTTTGATTCCAGGTCCCTCTCAGGTATAATCACATATTCAGTTTTTTGTCTGCCTTAGAACACATATGAGCATAATCGAATCACATAAATAACTTTTTGCCTACCTAAGAACATATATGAGCATGTTATAATCACATATTCAGTTTTTTGATTGCCTTAGAGCACATATGAGTATGCTATAATAACATATAGAGTTTTTTATTGCCTTAGAGCACATATGAGCATGCTATAATCACATATAAAGTTTTTTGCCTGCCTAAGAACACATATGAGCATGATAGAATCACATATAAAGTTTTTTTGACTGCATTAGAACACATATGAGCATGATATAATCACATATTCAGTTTTTTGACTGCCTAAGAACACATATGTGCATGTTATAATCACATATTCAGTTTTTTGATTGCCTTAGAGCACATATGAGCATGCTATAATAACATATAGAGTTTTTTTATTGCCTTAGAGCACATATGAGCATACTATAATCACATATAAAGTTTTTTTGCCTGCCTAAGAACACATATGAGCATGATAGAATCACATATAAAGTTTCTTTGACTGCATTAGAACACATATGAGCATGCTATAATCACATATTCAGTTTTTTGACTGCCTAAGAACACATATGATCATATTATAATCACATATTCAGTTTTTTGACTGCCTTAGCACACATATGAGCATGATAGAATCACATATAGAGTTTTTTTATTGCCTTAGAGCACATATGAGCATGCTATAATAACACATAGAGTTTTTTTATTGCCTTAGAGCACATATGAGCATGCTATAATCACATATAAAGTTTTTTTGCCTGCCTAAGAACATATATGAGCATGATATAATCACATATAAAGTTTTTTTGACTGCATTAGAACACATATGAGCATGCTATAATCACATATTCAGTTTTTTGACTGCCTAAGAACACATATGAGCATGTTATAATCACATATTCAGTTTTTTGACTGCCTTAGCACACACATGAGCATGATAGAATCACATATAGAGTTTTTTTATTGCCTTAGAGCACATATGAGCATGCTATAATCACATATAAAGTTTTTTTATTGCCTTAGAGCACATATGAGCATGCTATAATAACATATAGACTTTTTTTATTGCCTTAGAGCACATATGTGCATGCTATAATCACATATAAAGTTTTTTTTCCTGCCTTAGAACACATATGAGCATAATCGAATCACCTATATAACTTTTTGCCTGCCTTAGAGCACATATGAGCATGATAGAATTACATATAGAGTTTTTTGCCTGCCTTAGAGCACATATGAGCATGCTATAATAACATATAGAGTTTTTTTATTTCCTTAGAGCATATATGAGCATGCTATAATCACATATAAATTTTGTTGCCTGCCTTAGAGCACATATGAGCATGCTATAATCACATATTCAGTTTTTTGACTGCCTAAGAACACATATGAGCATGATAGAATCACATATAAAGTTTTTTTGACTGCATTAGAACACATATGAGCATGCTATAATCACATATTCAGTTTTTTGACTGCCTAAGAACACATATGAGCATGTTATAATCACATATTCAGTTTTTTGACTGCCTTAGCACACATATGAGCATGATAGAATCACAAATAGAGTTTTTTTATTGCCTTAGAGCACATATGAGCATGCTATAATAACATATAGAGTTTTTTTATTGCCTTAGATCACATCTGAGCATGCTATAATCACATATAAAGTTTTTTTGCCTGCCTTAGAGCACATATGAGCATGCTATAATCAATATTCAGTTTGTTGACTGCCTAAGAACACATATGAGCATGTTATAATAACATATTTAGTTTTTTGACTACCTTAAAACACATATGAGCATGCAAAAATCACATATAGAGTTTTTTTACTACCTTAGAACATATATCATTTATGATAGAATCACATATAATTATTTTTCCTTTGCCTGCCTTAGAGCACATATGAGCATGCTATAATCACATATTCAATTTTTTGACTGCCTTAGCACACATACGAGCATGATCGAATCACATATATAGTTTTTTGCTTGCCTTAAAGCACATCTGAGCATGGTAGAATCACATAAAGAGTTTTTCTAGCTGCCTTAGAACACATATGAACATGCTATAATCATATATTCAATTTTTTGACTGCCTTAGAGCACATATGAGCATGATAGAATCACATATATAACTTTTTGTCTGCCTTAGAGCACATATAAGCAAGATGGACTCACATATAGAGTTTTTTTATTGCCTTAGAACACACATGAGTACATGATAGAATCACATATAAAGTGTAATTTATTTCATTATATTTTGTTTATCAATATTGACTGTTGTTTTCTTGTGTAGGCTGATAGCGATAATTAGCGTAGCAGAGCTGAAGGGACAGATAAAGGCAATGAACAAGAAGACGCACAAAATCTTGGCGATGATTAGAGAACTGTGTTGAAGAAGTTCTATTTTTTTATGTTTCCTAATTGTAATTGTTGGATTGTAAATAATTAAAATTGTTAATTTTAAGGTGGAACGATTAATTGTTGTAGATCCTTTTTATATGGAATTTTTTGTGTGGTTTGTTTTTTATTTACAGGAAATATAAATTGTACCGTTCTCGGTATTTTTTTTCTATTAATTTTTTTTTCTATATGAATAGCGACGGATGGTTCTGTCGCTATTAATATAAAGCTAGCGACAGACTAGCGACGGACGTAAATCCGTCGCCAAGCCGTGGTCGCCGTTTAGTACCGGCGGATTGGCGATGGAATACAGCGCTCGTTAGTCCGTCGCAATTAGCGACGGACCTGGCGACGGAATAAATCCGTCGCCAGTTAGCGTCGAAAAATTCGCGACGTAAGCATACCGTCGCCTCGTCGTCGCTAATCCGTTGCTAAGAGGCATAGCGACGGAATGTGGTCGTCGCTAATCTACTGCTTTGTTGTAGTGGGGGTCGCCCACTTCTTTTCCGGCAGGGGGTCGCCCCCCTGCCTCGTTTGTTTTTTTTGGCAGAGGGGGTGACCCCCTGCCGCGTTTTGTTTTTTCCGGCAAGGGGGCGACCCCCTGCCTCGTTGTTTTATTCGGGCAGGGGGTCGCCCCCCTGCTTTTTCTGCAGAGGGTTGCCCCCCTGCTTTTTCTGCAGAGGGTTGCCTTCCTGCCTTGTTTGTTTTTTCCGGCAGGTGGGGCGACCCCCTGCCGTATTTTATTTTTTCAGGCAGCGGGGCGACCCCCCTGCCTCGTTTTTTTGGCAGGGGGTCACCCCCTACTTCGTTTGTTTTTTTCGGCAGAGGGTCGCCCCCCTGCCTCATTTTTTTATTCGAACAGGTGGGAGGGGGGCGACTCTGCCTCATTTTTTTTTTCGACAGGGGGGCAACAGGCTGGGTGGTGCCCGATGATCGTCGGGTTAATTAACCATGGCATCACCCCGTGTCTGCCGCTCCGGAGGACGATCACTGCCTCCGGAGACCTCGTGTTGTTGTCGTACATCGCTGGCCTACTGACTGACCGACCAAACTCGAGGGCGGTCAGGCCAAACGAAGAGGTGGTCGACGTCCGGGAGGCAAAATCCCGTCCGACTTCGATATTTATTCTGAATTTTTTTCTTTCGGTAGAGGGTGACTTCATTTTAACATAGTGTCTCTTGCAGATTTTTCAACGGATCCCGCTTGTGCCCCGCCACCCATGGTAAGTAAGTGACAAAAACAATACAAATTGGGTAAATACCCGTGGTGAGTAAGTGATGCAAGCGCATCACATGTTATTTAATTTATTGGATTCAACATTTTACTATTCACACACTCAAATGAATGTATTATGTTATGAATAGTTTGCACATGAAAATATTAAGTTATCAATGCATGCATCATAATTCTTGTGATTGTGTGACATCATATATTGCATGATAAATTTGATATTTTCTTCATCATAGCATTCCGATAATTCTCTTTTAACTGGTTAGGATACTATGCGTAACATCATATGACAAAATGATTGCAAACTGTGAATAGATGTACCGTAGGATACTTGACAATGAGTTATCGCATGAATATATGGATGATGCTGAAAGTTTTATTGAATTTGCAACGGCAAGTGTCAGTACAGTGGATCCTACAAGTCGGATTAGGTGTCCCTGCACGATTTGTAAGAACATTCGATTTGTAGAACCTCATGCCGTTAGACATCACCTATACAGGAAGAGTTTTGTGAGCGATTATCAGAATTGAACGTTTCATGGTGAAGAATTTAGAAACAATTTTGATGCACGGGTGAATGTGGTGCACAATAATCCATATATGGATTTGATATTTGATGCCGTAGAAACAGAATTGGGTTCTGCTATGGGTCCTAGTGATGTAACAACTGCAGTAGATGAAGAATCACCAAACGATGAAGCTAGTAAATTTTATGATTTACTTAGAGATGTTGATGAGCCACTTTGAAACGGTTGCGAGAGTCACACTATCTTGTCTGCAGTTCTTCAACTAATGAATTTGAAGTCCGAGTATAATTTGAGTCAATCATGTTTTGACCGTTTGTGCATGATTATGAAGAGTATGTTGCCTAAAGATGATAAATTACCATAAAATTTCTATCATGCGAAGGTTATGGTCAATGCTCTAGGTATGGGGTATAAAAAGATAGATGCTTGTCCAAATCATTGCATGTTATATTTCAAGGACCAGGAAAACAATATATCATGCCCGTCATGTAGACATCCTCGGTTTAAGCCAAAGACTAGAGACAATGGTAGCACGAGATCAAAACAAGTTTCATACAAGTCGCTTCGCTACTTTCCTATCACTTCTAGATTGCAACGATTGTATATGTCTTCAAGGGCAGCTAAACACATGAGATGGCATGCAAATAAAGTTTGACATGATGAAGACAAGACCACGCATCCTGTTGATGTGGAAGCTTGGAAGCACTTTGATTGTACTCATCAGAACTTCACAATGAAAGTGAGAAATGTTAGAATCGGTCTATATACAGATAGATTTAATCCATTTGGGGGTAGATCAACTCCATACTCATGCTGGCCAGTATTTGTAACTCCATACAACCTTCCACCAAGCTTGTGTATGAAGCATCCAAATCTTTTCTTGTCTCTATTGATCCCTGGTCCGACCTCACCTGGCCAAAATCTTGATGTATATTTAAGGTCATTGATTAATGAACTAAAAGTATTATGGGATGACGGTGTTACCACGTATGATGCCTAAAAAAAACAAAATTTTAATATGAAGGCCGATGTTCTATGGACAATCAGTGACTTCCCTCGATATGGTATGTTATCTGATTAGAGCACACATGGGAGGTTGGCATGTCCGTACTCCATGAAGGATACAAAAAATTTTAGATTGACGTATGAAAGGAAGCCTTGCTGACTTGAGTGTCATCGTCAATTTCTACCGAGTGACCATCCGTTCCAACGACAAAAGAATGTGTTTCGAGCAGGCACAACTGAAATGGAAGGTCCACCCACAAGATTATCTGGCATAAAGATTTTAAGAAGATTGCGATACTTTCCAGATGTATTAACAGATGCCCGTAGTCCGACGCCCTTCCTTGGATTTGGGAAAGATCACACTTGGAGAAAGAAATCTATTTTTGGGGAACTACCATATTGGCCGACCCTATTAATACAACATAATTTGGATGTGATGCATGTGTAGAAAAATGTGTTTGATAATGTGTTCAATACAGTAATGAATGTTAAAGGGAAAACAAAGGATAATCCGAAGACCCGTATGGATTTAAAAGTAATATGTAAAAGACCAGAATTGAAACTCAAAGAGTATAATGACAAAGTACTGAAACCAAAGGCAAAGTATGTGCTTGGACCTAATCAAATAAAGCAGGTATGTCAATGGTTGAGACAATTGAGATTTCTAGATGGATATGTCTCTAATATTGCTCGGGCTGTGAAGATTGATGATGAACAGTTATATGGGTTGAAGAGTCATGATTGTCATATCTTTATGCAACGATTGATACCCCTAACATTCCATGATATGCTAGACAAACCTATATGGGGGGTATAGTTTGAGTCAAGTGGATTTTTTCGAACATTGTGCGCACCAGAAGTCGTAGTATCTGATGTAAAGAATCTTGAGGACTCTGTCATCACTATTGTTTGTCTGCTAGAAAAGATTTTTCTGCCAACAATTTTCGATGTTATGGAATATTTGATCATACATTTGCTATATGAACTAAGGGTTGCTGGTTCTGTGCAATATCGGTGGATGTACCCATTTGAAAGGTATATGTTTACTTATATTTATCTCTTCAATGATAGATATTTCAAATTTGAAATATATATTTTTGACAGATGCATGTTTGACCTCAAAAAGAAGGTTTGTAATAAAGCAAAAATAGAAGGCTCAATTTGTGAGGCGTACACTTTAGAAGAGATTTCAAATTTCTCATCTATGTACTTTGAACCTCACATTTCAATACGTTACACATGTCCGCCTCGTAACGATGATGGAGAACAAGTAACTCTCAATATTTCAACCACTTGGGCATGCATTTGGTAGTTGCCGATCAAGACTCTTGGCAGATCGAGAGCAAGACGCAACATACATCTATATTCTTTTTAATTTCTCAGCGATCGACCTATACATCGAGTAAGTATATGTAGATGCAACATAATTTTAAATCCTTTTATGTTCTATATTTGCATATATGGTTCGGTAATATAAGTATTTGTGGTTTGCAAACGATTTGATCTGGAGTTGCGAAGAGAAATTTCACAACCCACTGATGCAGAAGTACAAAAAAAACGTGAAACTAAGTTTGTGGAGTGGTTGAAAGAGTTGGTAAAGATGCTCATATAAATTATGTACTTGTACACAACACTAAGTTACTTAATTGGTCGTGATCACAATTATTGTTTACGTTTGTGTGTAGGTCCGCCATGGTGATGTTAAAGATAAAGAAATATGTGATTTACAAAATGGTCTGACCAAAGTTATGCAATGTTACAACGAGTATATCGTAAATGGTTATCAATTCCATACAAAAGATTACAGTATAAACAAATCAATGATGAATAGTGGCGTGTGTGTCAAGGGTAGCAGTTACGGTGAAAATGAACATGATTACTATGGTGTTATAGATGAAATAATAAAGTTGACTTACTTAGGCATAAATAATAGGGTAACTTTATTCAAGTGTCATTGGTTTGATCCAACTACAACAAGAGTCGACAAAGCCTCAGGATTGTGAAGGTGAATCATAAATCATGGTTTGGAACATATGAACCATTCATATTAGCCTCGCAAGCTCAACAAGTTTATTATACTTCATATCCGAGTAAAAAAAAGTCAGATAGAAATGAATGGTGGGCAGTTTGCAAGGTGAAGTCCAAACTATACCCTGAGTATGATCAGTTACAGGAAGACAAGTTAACTGAAGAGAGTGATTACTATCAATCAGATGATATCTATGACTTCTTTTATGGTTACGATGTTGCGGATGATATGCATGCCATATCTTCATTGGTCGATGAAACATTCATAGAAGAATGTGATCCAAATGATATACCAAGTGGATGGGCAAACAATGAAGAAGAAGATGAAGAAGAAGAATATGAAAGTCAAACAAGTGATGAAAAAGAATTCTCAAGCTAGTAAGCAAAATCTTGTAATACAAACCTCTATTTGAATATATTGCAATAATTGATGTGATTGATTTGAATTATTTGAATGTATTGCAATACTTGATGTGAATGATTTGAATGTATTGCAATGATGTGAATGATTTGAATGATTTGAATGTATTGCAATACTTGATTTGAATTATTTGAATATATTAAAATGTATTGAATTGATGTGAGTGATTTGAAACAATTTGAATGTTTTGCATGACATTTTTTATTTGTTAGAATATGGTTCATGGAGCTTACAGTGGTCGTTCATTCAGTAGTAGCCAGACTCAGCCTTCGTCTTCACGGGCTCCTTTGATAGGTATATCATTTAACTAATTAGAAGCTTGATTAGTTGAAATGCGTATTCTGAGAAATTTTAACATATTTTTTTATAGATGATGTTTCGCCTGTACATGAACCACTTACACCAGTTGATCATATAAGTCAGAAGCCAACACAGAATGCAAAGTCTTCTCAGTCTGGCACAAGAAGACTCATTCGAATAGTGTATATCGATAATCGATCGTAAGTATTTCATTTTTACTTATTCTATATCTTATAAATATTGTATATTGATATTTACTGTGTACCAATTTATATGCAGCATGAGGTTTGAGCCACAAGAAGTAGTACGCAATATTAAGAATTCACTACTTCAACATCTACCAGGATCGTTCGCTTAATGAAAAGAGTATCCAAAAGAGGTGATAGAGAGATTGTGTTCCTCATTCACGGTATATAGTTGTTCATCATAGTTAATGTGTTTCATATTTATTTTTTTGTTATAGTCATGTCTACTAACTTTCTGAAAATATATATAGGCTTCAAATTGCTTTGCGACTACGACAGAGGAACATGATGCAAGGAATGTGTGGCAGAAGGTGGCTACCAATCGATTTGCAGACAAGCTGCACAATATGAAGACTGTAACAAAAAAAGCATCTGGCAGAATAGATGATCCACTACAGTGGAAGGTCATGGCCTTATTACTATCAGGAGAGATTATTGGCAGAGAATGTGCAACAAGTGGGCGGGGGATGCATTTTGAAACCGCTCAGCAAAAGCTGCACAAAATCGAGCGAAAATACCCAAAGCTCATCTACACACAGGTGGATTTAGGACTTTTGGGAGCCACCTGAAGAAAATGGTAACTCATCAATATATATAATGTCAATTTTATAAGTATTGTTACAAACTTGTTAACTAAATCTTTTATCATTTTACTTCACAGGAAGCAGAAAAAGGAGGCATTGTGCCATACAAGGATGTATTTGTTGAAACACATAAACGTAAGACCACGAGAGAGTTCGTATTAGAGAAGGCGAGAACAACAATGGTATGCATTTATTGTATTAATAATATTGTAATATAAAAGTTATCATAAACATTATAATTCTTAATTATTAATGCATACTGTAAACATTATTTTGTAGGAGGCATATGAGCAACAGATGGTAGAGCGATATGGCGATGACTCTACTCAGCATCCATCTTTGATTATGTAGCATGGGTGACTGCAACAAGTGAATCAAAAAAGGGTCGTGTGTTCGGGTTTGGGAGTAATATGAACACCTCACCAGTCGTTACTTCCTCCAGTCACGGCTCACAGACTTCTCCCATCAACATCAGCTCCAAGCATCTTATTTTTTCCGGTGATGATGTACGCCAGATCGTTAAGGACACAATGCGTGACTACTTCCATGAAACAATTGCCGACATTCTCTGGGACGAGTTCAACAGTTTTTTGCAGAATAGGGGAGCTTCAATTGCAGGTGCCTCTCAGGTATGAAAGTTTTATGTGATATATTGTATGTCGTTAGATTTCATATAACTTTGATTGCCTTAACTTAGGTGCATTGAATATAATTTATTTCAGTATATTTTGTTTATCAATACTGACCTTTTACATAATATTTCAGTATAATATTTATACTGCCTTAGAACACATATGAGCATGATATAATCACATGTACAGTTTTTTGCCTGCCTTAGAACACATATGAGCATGATAGAATCACATATAAAGTTTTTTGACTGCCTTAGAGCACATCTGAGCATGATATAATCACATTTACAGTTTTTTGCCGGCCTTAGAACACATATGAGCATGATAGAATCACATATACAGTTTTTTGACTGCCTTAGAGCACCTATGAGCATGGTCGAATCACATATAAAGTTTTTCTGATTGCCTTAAAACACGTATGAGCATGATATAATCACATGTATAGTTTTTTGTCTGCCTTAGAACACATATGAGCATGATAGAATCACATATAAAGTTTCTTGACTGCCTTACAACACATATGAGCATGATATAATCACATATACAGTTTTTTGTCTGCCTTAGAACACATATGAGCATGATAGAATCACATATAAAGTTTTTTTACTGCCTTAGAACACATATATAAGCATGACAAAATCACATATACAAATTTTTTACTGCCTTAGAGCACATATGAGCATGGTAGAATCACATATAAAGTTTTTTTACTGCCTTTAGAACACATATGAGCATGATTAAATCACATATAAAGTTTTTTTACTGCCTTAGAACATATATGAGCATGATAGAATCACATATACATTTTTTTGACTGCCTTAGAGTACATATGAGCATGATTAAGTCACATATAAGTTTTTTTTATTGCCTTAAGAACATATATGAGCATGATAGAATCACATATACAATTTTTTTACTGTCTTAGAACACATATGAGCATGATAAAATCACATATACATTTTTTTTACTGCCTTAGAATACATATAAGCATAATAGAATCACATATAGAGTGTAATTTATTTCAGTATATTTTGTTTATCAATACTGACCTTTCTTTTCTTGTGTAGGTTGTTGGTGATAATCAGCGTAGTGGAGCTGAAGGGACAGATCAAGACAATGAACAAGAGGACACACAAAATCTTGGCGATGATTAGATTCATGTGCTGAATTTGTTCTACCTTCTTTTTGTTTCAAAAATGTAAATGTTGAATTGTAAATAATTAGAACTTTCGAATTTTACAGTGGATTGATTAATTGTTTTAATTTTCTTTTATATGTATTTTGATGTGTATTTTGTTTTTTATTCATAGGAAATATAAATTGTACAGGAAATATAAATTATATCACGAGAATATTTTTCTCGATATTTAATTTTCAAATATTTTTTTTAAATTTTTTCCTTTTTAGCGACGGATATATCTGTCGCTAATTACTATTAGCGCTGAATGTAGCGACAAATTAGCGACGACTATACATCCGTCGAAAAACCAAAGTCGTCGTTTTGTAACGACGGCCTAGCGACAGATGTTGACATTCATTATTCTGTCGCAACTTAGCGATGAAACTAGCGACAAATACAGTCTGTCGCTACTTAGCGATGGAATGGGTGACAGATATATTTCGTCGCTAATTAGCGTCAAAAAATTCGCGATGAAAGTTATCCATCTCTAATCCGACACTAATTCATCGCTAAGCTATTTAGCGATAGATTAGCGACGGATTTAGTTCATCGCTAATCCATAGGTTTCTTGTGGTGATTCTGTACCATATAGTAAAACGGGCCTAATAGTCATCCTATAAAACTTTTCTTTCAACCGCAATGACATTCTACGATCGCACAACACTCCAGTTGCACTTTTTCATTTCATCCACCCAACCTTTATCCTATGATTTACATCTCCATCAATTTCTCCATACTTTTGAATGATAGATCCTAAATATTTGAAACAATCACCCACCGATATTTCTTGCTCACCAAGCTTCACTACACTCCCATCACTACTTCGTTGCTTACTAAACCGACATTCCATATATTCTGTCTTACTCTTACTCAACTTAAAACCTCTTGCTTCTAATGTTTGTCTTCATAATTCTAATTTAGCATTAACCCCAGCTCTAGACTCATCAATCAAAACAATATCATCAGCAAACAACATACACCACGACACATTTTCTTGAATTGATCTCGTAAGCTCATCCATCACTATAGCAAATAGGAAAGAGCTTAAAGTAGATCCTTGATGTAACCCAATCGTTATAGAAAAATTGGTTGTCACCCCTCCACAAGTGCGAACATTGGTTACTACTCCTCCATACATATCCTTAATTATACTAATGTACTTGAGAGAAACACCTTTCTTCATCATTGTCCACCAGAGAACGTCCCTCGGTACTCTATCGTATGCCTTCTCCAAATCAATAAAATTCATATGCAAAACTTTGTTCCTCTCTATATTTTTCTCTCAATAAGTTGTCTAAGAAGATGTATAACTTCTATAGTTTATCTTCCAGGCATAAAACCAAATTGATTCTCCGATATCATGACAACCTTCCTCAACCTAGACTCAATCACCCTCTCCCAAAGTTTCATAGTATGACTCATGAGTTTTATACCACGATAGTTTGCGCAATCTTGTATATCACCCTTATTCTTATATAGAGGCACCAAAGTACTCTTCCTCTACTCATTAGGCATCTTATTTGTCCACCAAATCTTGTTAAAAATTTTTGTCAACCATTCTAAACCTTTCTCTTCCAAGCATTTCCAAGCCTCGTTAGGTATACCATCTGGGCCAACTGTCCTTCTTGATTTCATTTTCTTCAAAGCCTCTACAGTTTCTTTCTTTTGAATCCTGCGCATGAAGTCATGATTCATCTCATGAAAAGGAATAGACAAGTCTCCAAGATCCTAAGCATGACTTTCATTAAATAGCTTATCAAAATAATCTTTCTATCTCTCCTTAATCTCCCCATCTTTGATTAAAACCCTTTGTGTTTCATCTTTGATACATCTAACCATACTCAGATCCCTCGATTTCCTATCTCTCATCTTTGCAAGCTTATAAATATCCTTCTTGCCCTCTTTGGTATTCAACTTGTCATAAACCTCCTTATATACCTTATTTCTCGCGTTTCGAAATACTTTTTTAGCTTCCTTCTTTGCTATCATATACTTCTCCAAATTCTTATTATCACGACTCTTACTTAAATTTCTATAACACTCTCTTTTAACCTTAATAGTTAATTGGACATCCTCGTTCTACCATGATGGGGATATCAAATTAGGTATTAAGGTTCAACTCACCCTGTGAGTAAATATATAATAACTTATGGATCTTTTTTTATCTAAGTTTTATGTTAAGAAAACAAACCTGTGTTCAGCTGACCCAAAAGTCTCCAACCTAAATCCAAGATCCAATGCCGCTACAAAGTCTCATATGATGAATCCTAATGAGACAGATTCTCATGGTAGGAGGTCTCCTCGTATGGAGACTCTTGACTAGAAGACGTTACCCTCAAGTGGGATGCTCAGTCATACTCCTCTCAATCAAGGAAATCAATTTTGTATGGACTCCTATGAGCTTATGAATTGTAGAGGTTGGAAGAGACCTAATCAAATAAGCAAACTCTCTCCTGTATGTGGTTATCCACCTCCCTCTTTGCGTAAAGTAGATGGAGTGAGAGTTTTCTGATGAACGTAGCTCACGATTGACCAAACCAGGTAAAACGTGTTCTTCTGTGTATGTGCTTTTTCAAAATCATGTGGTTTGAATCTTTAGCAAAGTCAAGCTCCTGCGAAGTTGTGATTGTGGTGTGATCTACCAATCAGTTGATATGGCATCAAATTCAGTAAGCTCGTTTTCCCTGAGTCCCAACCTTGTAATTCAATAAAACACGTTTTCCTCTCCAGTGACCTTCGGAAAGCAAATCTGCCGGCAACCAAAAGAACCAATGGGTAACGTATGTCCAGAAATCAAAAGAGAACGCACAGGAGAGACGTGTCGCTTGGCTGGAAATGAAGAACGAAGCTCAACGCAGCTGTTACAGGCGCTACAGTGCAGCTGTAACAGTTAGAACACTGTGATCAAATGGGCCACTTGGCATAGGGCTGACGGAGAAACTGAAAGATGTCCCATGGAGAGCCTGGGTGTTCTGGAATGTCGGAATGGCAAGGATTCTGCTGCTGAGACTTCGTCGGAGGTCTCCGGAAGACAACGGAAAATGTCTCAAAACAGTCCTGAAAATCAGAATTCTACAACTATACCTGAGGCTTGAGTTCGATTGACACGTGAAGTATCCCAATCGACGATCAGAGACCACAGATGGAAAGGTCTCATCGTCTAGATCGCCAAAAGGTACTTAGATCGACTGGACTCTGCCGGAGATGGCCGGAATCCTATCCGAAACAGTAAAACGCTACTTATGGCTGGAAATACAGATTTGCTAACTAAAGCTTGGCACAATGAATTGTTGGAGCACCGAAAGTGTTAGCGCAAATACTTGACAAGATAGAATTTGAGAAGGAAATATAATAAAACAAATGAGGACTTATTTTGCAAAATAATTAACTTAACGGGTTTTTTGAGGAGAGGAAGGAGGCTACCCTGAAGGAAACTTTACTTCAATTTTAATTTCATTTTCATACATCAAACATTAGCATCTTCTCTAGATGGGGTGGAGTTCAAAAGACCAAATGCTTAGAAATTTAGAATTTCTACTTACAAAGCATTTTTACAATCTTCAAGATTTTGGAGAAGCTCAAAGGACGTCCTTATCACTTTTGGGTTGGATTTATATCTTAAATTTTGTGATCAAACCCGAATTACAATTTACTATTTTAACATTCCTTTTAATTTGAAATTCTCAATGAAGTCATGAACTTTTCAAATTTGTCTAATGATAGTGACTTGGTAAATATATCCGCTACTTGATCTTTGTTGGGGATGAACTCTTGCAAGATCTCTCCATTTTCAACCAATTCTCTATTGTAGTGATGACGAATTTCAATATGTTGTGATCGTTCATGAAATACCGGATTTTTGGTCATGACAATGATACATTTGTTATCACAGTAGATAATAGTTGAGCCTTTTTGCTTTTGTTGAGGATATGAAAGAATTCTTCTTAGCCAAATTGCTTCACATGCTGCAGTAGTAGCTGCAATGTACTCTGCTTCAGTAGATGATAAGTATTTTGCTTTTTGGAAGACCATGAAATCACTTTTATTTTCAAGCAAAACACATAACCTGAAATATTTTTTTCATCATCAATGGAACCTGCCCAATCACTGTCAGTAAAACCAAGTAAATTAAAATTATTTTCTATAATATATTTAATTCACAACTTTTTTGTGCCTCGAAGATACTTCAAAACCCTTTTTGTTGCTGCAAGATGAAGTTTACTTGGCTCATTCATAAATCTGGAGTTGATACTTACTGCATTTACAATATCAGGCTTGGTGTTTATGAGATAAATCAAAGATCCCACTAAGTTGTGATACATTGATGCATCAACCTTTTTTGCCCCATCATTTTTATGGAGATTTTCATTTACTGCCATTTGAGTATTGACTTGCAATTTGACATGTTAAACCTTTTTAATAAGTCTTCAACATAATTTTCTTGAGAAATAAAAATTTCCCCATTTACTCGTTTGACCTGAATTCTCAAAAAATATTTCATAATACTGAGATCAGACATTTCATATTCCTTCATCATAGCTTCTTTGAATTCTTCAACCATCATTGGATTTGTTCCAACATATATCAAGTCATCAACATACAGACAGACAACCAAAAAATTTCTTTCACCTTCTTTCTTTACGTATAAAGATGTCTCGCTTGGACTCTTTTAAAACCCATTTTGTATAAAATAGTTATCAATTTTCATACTTCAAGCTTGGGAAGCTTGCTTTAAACAATACAAAGCCTTCTTTAACTTTACACTTTTCCTTTTTCTAACTTCCTTTTAAAACCAAGAGGATGTTTTATATAAACTTCCTCTTTAAGATCTTTATTTAAAAATGATGATTTGACATCAAGTTGGTAGACAAGAATTTTAAATTTTGCTGACCACAGGAGCAAAGGTTTCATTAAAGTCTACTTCATATTTTTTAGAATAACCTTTTGCAACTAACCGAGCTTTGTGCTTTTGAATTGAGCCATCTTCATTGAATTTTGTTTTGTAAATCCACTTTTGACCAATAGTATCTTTATTTGGTGGTCTTTCTACCAATTTTCATGTATGGTTTTTCTTTATTGCAGAGATTTCTTCATTCATGGCAGTTTTTCAAATCTCATTTTGTAGAGCTTCTTTAAATTTTTGTGGTTCACAAGAAAATAGTGTCAAATTACATTCTTTATAAATTTTAGAGAGCTTTCTCATTTTTTTAATTAGGAGGATCATCTGATTCAGTGTATGAGTTCTCCATGCTTGTCATGACTTCATTTTGCTTTTTACCATCATGATCTTTTGAAGATTGTTCTGCTAATTCTGAGTCTCAACTCCATTCACATGTTTCATAAAAAATTATGTCTCTTGAAACCACAAAGTAATGAGATTTTGAATTGAAAAGACAAAAAGCTTTAGAAGTATTACTATAACCAATAAAAATATATTTTCCCCTTTTTCATCAAACTTTTTCCTGTCTTGACATATAATTTTTGCATATGCAATACAATCAAAGACTTCGAAATAATTTCCTTTGGTTTGTGTCATAAGGGGTCTTGTTAATAAGGGACTTTGTAGGCGACCTGACTAAGATGTGCACTACAGTATTGATAGCTTCAACCCAAAAAGTACTTGGAAGGTTTTTTCTTTTTAACATGCTTCTTGCCATCTCAACAATTGTTCTATTACACCGTTCAACAACTCTATTTTGTTGTGGCATTTTTGCAGTTGTCAACTTCCTTTTAATGGTATGCTCCTTAAAGTAGTCCCAAAATTCATTTGATGTGAAGGCTTTTAATTTGAATCCACTTTTATTTTCTGCTTTTGTCTTCACAACAATGACTCATTTGCCTTCAACTGCTTGAGAATTTTCATCTCCTAGTGTTACTTTTGACCGAAAGCTTTCATACAACTTAGTAAAACAATTCTCATTGTTGGTCATATGATTGTTGCACCCACTGTCTAGATACCAAATATCAGGTGACTCTTGATGAGCATTCAAGCATGAAAAGAATAAATGATTATTTTGTTCATTATTTTTTGAAAATTTTGCTTCATTTTTTTGACCAACAATCTTTTTTAGAATGATTTGAAATTTTGTATTTGGTGTATTTGAATCTGCAATCTTTTGATTTGTGCTCAAAATTTTTGCACACATAGCTATATGACTCAGATTTATCACTTTGTTTGTTATATCTTGAATTGAAATTATTTTTTTCTTGTCATCGACCTCTTGTTGGTCTTTGATTCTTGTCATCTCTTCCATATTGCATTTTTTGAAAGTCTTTTTCTTCTTCAACATTTAGCTCAAATTGGAATGCCTGTTCCAAATTATTTGACTTGAACCTGGATATCTGATTTTCATGTGCTTCTAAAGAACCCATTAATTCATGCAATGAAAATACATATATATCTTTTTATTCTTCAATTGCAGCAACTACATAATCATATTTAGATGGTAAGCTTCGTAAAAGTTTTTCAATAAATTTTTTATCTTCAATCTTGTCTTCATAACTTCTAATTTGATTTATTATTTCAGCAACTCGAGAAAAGAATTTTTGCATGTTTTCACTATCCTTCATCAATAATGTATCAACTCTCTCCAAAGAGTTTGAAGTTTGATTGATATGATTTTCTCATAACCTTGAAATTCTTTTTTTAAGAGGTCTCATGCTTCTTTTGATTTGAAAGCATTCATGATAGGAGGAAAGAATGATTTACTTACTCCTTGTTGGATGAAGAGAAGTGTTTTGGCGTCCTTTTTTTGCATTCTTTGAACTCCTTTTGTTTTGCAGGATTCCATGAAGACAATGTTGCATCATCATCTGGTTCTTCACATCCTTCAACAACGAACTCCCAAAGATCTTGAGATATGAACAAGGTTTTCATTTGAAGACACCAAAATTCATAGCTTTCACCATCAAATATTGGTACTTGCTTTTGCGAAAAGTTGAAGCTGGAGTTGGTGGAGCCTGTTGCCATAGCTCTGACACCACACTTGTTAGAGTAGCGGAAGTGTTGAGGGCAAATACTTGAGAAGATAAAATTTGAGAAGGAAATATGATAAAACAAGTGACGACTTTATTTTGAAAAATAATGAACTTAATAGTTTTTTTGAGGAGAGGAAGAAGGAGGTTACGGTGAAGAAAACTTCACTTCATTTTTAATTTCATTTTCATACATGAGACATTAGCATCTAGCCCTTTATATAGGCTCTACAATGCATTTTTACAATCTTCAAGATTTTGGGGAAGCTCAAAGGATGTTTTATCCATGTTTAAATGGACAACTAAACTTATCACCTTCCTTATCACCTTTGGGTTGGATTTGGATCTTAAATTTTGTGATCCACCCGAATTACAAATTATTATTTTAACATGAATGACATCGCTAATAGGAAGTAGTTTGAAGCTTAAATGGAAGAAAGGGGGAACGACTATGGAAGACCTGAGCTACAGGAGGAAGGAATGATTTAGAAGATCCACTGGTGAAACTAGGTAGAATTGAAGGATATTTTTTTTCTCGTCTTTTTGCTATTAGCTTGATGCCTTTTTGGGGACCATGTTATTATCCGTTTTTGTTAGTTGTTAGGTACTCGACACATTTATATATTTAGGTTTCTCCTAACGTGCACCTACTTGATGCAGCCGGTGTGTGCGAGAGAGAGAGAGAGAGGCGCGCCTCTGCTCACAAGTGCATCTAGCCATCGGTGAGATAGGGCCAGGCAGACGGTAAAAGACGAACCTACCTGGGAGTATGCCACCTATTTTGAACATATCTGATACCATCACCTGGATCAACTATCAAGAATCAACTTCCCAACATCATATGGGCCAAACACCATTACCACATCCCATGCCACCTGAAGAAGCTTTTTCCAATCGATACCATGTAAAGTTTACAACACTTTCACCCAAATTCCACCACAAGCCCACAAGGATGGACGTACTGCCATAAGTCAGCAACACTATACAACAGGTTGCCTTCTTGGAAGTTCCAATAGTTCATTAAGGGCATGACTTGAACTGTACAACAGGTTGCCAGCCTTCTTGGAACTGTACAACAGGTTACCATATAAGACCATGACTTGAACTGTTATTTCTTCTACTCTCCCGCGTTGGTCAATACCGGACTCCTTTCTCCATCACGGATCCTTGCAGCTGAAAAGAGGTTTTCATGAAAATAGGACTACTTTTCCTCTCAAGAAAAGAGACAAAAAAATAAAGACAACAAATTGCTGCAGCTCACGTACACTTACAGAATATCTTAGGGTATGATCGAATCATCATCCCCCGCCGGAAATGGGACGAAATGAATGTGCTGACGGTGATTAACAAACATTGGATGCGGTCGACGCTCCTTAAAAAGGTATTAAACCCTCCCCTTGTTACAAAAAGAACAGGACGCCAAAAACACGTTAAAAAAATGGAGGGTAGGGGTCCTCTCTCTCTCTCTCTCTCTGCAGCCAGGGGGTCACCCAAGCCAAAGTCACCGACATCGGGGATGAGGCCGTCATCAAGGCAATGCAAGGCTGGCAAGGCAATGCGAGGCCGCCATTTAGGCAATGCAAGGCCACCAGGGGTGAGGCCGCTAGCGAGGTTCCTCTTTTCTTTCATCATCTTTTCTTCTTTCTTCTTTTGAATCAAATATATTTTTAAGGCATATTTAGGTATTCATATGTCTAGGTTTTTTTAGATTAGGGTTTTTTGTTTGATTTTATTGATTAGAGTTCTCTTCTAAGTCCATTGAATAGGTTTCTTCTTCTACATTCTTCCCCCATCAAACAATGGACATTTGTTGGACTCGAAACAAAAAGAACGAAAGGAACAAAACCAATGTTGTGTTCCGTTCTGTTTGTTCATTTCATACAATCCTGGACAAGCCATCAAACAACCCTTTAGGTTCCTGTTACAGTTTCATCCAAAGGAAGCATTTTTCCCACTTTGGAGGGAAAGTGCTTCCCATGAGGTTGGTATGAACACATTTTGACAGGAAAGCTGCTCTCCGCATTTATTGTGGTCCCAATACATTTCTCATGGACATGTTTGTTTCTCCTTTCTAAGAAAGATGCTCTATTTGGTATGAAAGATGGCCCGTTTCATAAGAAAGACATGAAACAACTGCCCGCCACAGGATTTCCGAGGACTGCCGGTATATACCATCTAGATGACATAAATACCTTTCCAGAAAAAAAGAGCTCAACTCCGTCCAGTCATCTACTAGGATCGACCACATCACTAGCCTATCAGCCAAGCATAATCACAAATCCTGAGGCTTTCTTAACCAAGGAGAATCCTGTTAGATAAGTTGTAACCAATGAGAAAATGTCCATATTCTCATGGACTTGTTTGTTTCGCCTTTCTAAGAAAGATGCTCTATTTCGTAGGTAAGAGAGCCCCTTTAACAAGAAAGACATGGTACAAACGCCCACAGCAGGATTTCCGAGGACCGACTATATATAGCATCTATATGACATAAATACCTTTCCAGAAAAAAAAGCTCAACTCCATCCAGTTGTCATCTGCAGGAACTGAAACAAGGATCGACCACGTCATTAGCCTATTATCCAAACATAACAGCTAAATGAGGTAAATCCAGAGCAACAAACATAATCACAAATCCTGAGATTTTGTTAGCCAGTGACAAAATCCTGTTTGATAAGTTGTAGCCAATGAGAAACATGTCCACATTTCTCGTGGACATGTTCGTTTCCCTTTCTAAGAAAGATGCGCTATTTCGTATGAAAGAGCTCCTTTCATAAGAAAGACATGGAACAAATGCCCACAGCAGGATTTCTGACTGATTGAGAAAATCCTGTTTGATAAGTTGTAGGCTTTTTTGTTTTTATTGAGAACATGTGGAAAATCTTGACACAAACAATTAAAACAATCAAGTAAATAATAATATATGAAAAATTGTAAAATATTAAACACTGAAAAACCATAAAAGATTAATTCAAAAATCTCACAAAATATTAGGATTTTCAAAATCTCTATAATTTGAGACATTAGAGCTGATCAAAGCAAGACAAACATCAAACAGAGTCGTCCAAATGTAGGTCCGTTTATGAATACAAAGTTATTGTACAGTCTATCAAATTATGAACTCAAGGTTATCCCCAACTAATGTGCTTCTAAAACCTGAGGCTGCGATACACCTATAACGAATTCAACTTTCGTGATTTTATCATAATTACAAAAAACAAATCATACATGACCCAGAACATCTTGTTAGTTCATGGGGCAATCATCAATTGTAACATTATATTAGATGATAACGCTACCAAGTTAACAAAAGATTGCATCAAATGCTTGAAATTTATAACAATTAGCGAAGAAAAGCATCATAGCATGAGTTCTGAACATGAACGTGCATATTAACAAAAGGTAGCACTCTCAAGAATAGGGGTCAATTAATTTCACCATCTTCTCCAAGTTCCCCATCCTCAAGCTCCTCATAGGCACCATTCCTACGTGATCCATCTCGATCTCGCTTATGCCTCTTGTGCCTGCTCTCACTATCCGAGTCTGTTTCATACACATGCTGCTAAAATGCAACAATCAGCATGACAAATGAAGCATACGAGTTCATAATAATAGCAATCAGGAAGTGTATGCACCTTTCTTGATGACTTCTTCCGATCACCAGAATGCCTCCTGGATTTTCTGGATTCCCCATTTTCCTCCTTATCAGAAGTCACATCATCAGTTGCACTTTGGTGTCGCTTTCGGTGTCTTCTGTCCTTCTCCTTCTTCCTATCCTCTTTTTGACTGTAGTTGGTCATATCACCACTTTCACCTTCAATCTCATCTCTTCTAGGTCGTTCTTTTACCTTCTCCTTTTCACGTTCTCTCTCTTTTTCTTTTCTATCCTTCTCCTTCCTCTTCTCTTTCTCCTTCTCTTTCTCTTCCTTCTCTTTCTTCTTTGCCTGCATATACAATTTATAGAAGGCATATAACAAAAAGATGAGATATTCTATGCACATACACGCAAATTCTTTACATGGGAATTCTACAATTAATGGTGCAGCCAGTGTCCACTAGGCAAACGCTTTCTTCATTTGACTTAGGCAAATAACTAACAAAACATCTTAGCATAATATTTCAAAACTAGGCAGCCAACTCAGTCGTAGTGATACGGGGTAATCAATGATACAACTCAAGACCCAATCAACACAGACTTCTAGAATCAGAAAATAATTAACTTTAGGTCATATCAACTAAGAACAAGTCAGTTGCAAGTTTTGATCTAAAATTTTCCCCAAATCATGCTTCATTTTCGGTCAATCAAAAATCCACCAGATCGACACAAGACCATTGGCCTCAGTCACATTAAGCAGTCTTATATTGTGTTTGGTTTCCACCAAGAGGAAGAATAGTTGAACAGTAAAGAATGATACCTTTTCTTCTTCTCGTTTCCGCTCTTTCTCTTTAGCCTTTTCTAACAAATGAGCTACATATTCCTCAAAAATCTCCCTTCTGAAACTATCATCATTAATGGCCCTGCGCATAAGAAAATCCCAAAATTGATACAAAAAAGAGAAACATAACAAGTTCTGAAATTTTTATATTTACAATTATAATACCTGAACTGTTGGCTATCTTCCAAGAGTGACTTACACTCCTCCCATTTAGATGATGCTGTTATTTCCTTTTGAAGAGAAAACAACCAAGCTATGTATTAAACCACAAGCACCAAATATCCAGCGTATTGCCTAAAGATATCCATAGGTTGACCACTACACACCCTATAGGTTAGTTACACATTTGCAGCCACTTTTAAATTCACTTTTTAGTTGTTTTACCTTAACAGAATACAACAGATCAGTGAAGTCATCAGCTAATTTTTGCCGCTTCCGGGCTTCTTTCTCGTCTTTCTCCTTCAGTCTTTCCATCAACTCATCAAATACAATCTGCAAATATTACAGAAAGTATTTTAATCCAAAACCTTGACATGGTTAGGAACAGAAATGGATTCAACAATCATCGCACTAAACAAAAGTACAGAACCTGATTGAACAAATATCAGAAAAATTTAAATTCATGGATCATTTGTCAAAAAATTAGTAGGGTCCTCATCATACTGCACAAATAATGACCTTGTTTACAGACAGGTCTTGTGTCTGTGTTCAGTCAAGCACTTGCCCACACTCTGAATAAGCAAAGCGGGTTGCTCAACTTGCACAGAGGGAGGACTCGTGAAAGTTGAGAGAGCACTGCTGAGCAATCAGAAGAAACCTGTGTCCCAAGACTATACAGGGAAAACAAAAACAAAAAAGAGGACACGTCCATAATCAAAAGGTTTTATTGTGCACACGGGATGCTCAACTTACACAGGGAGGACTCGTGAAAGTTGGGAGAGCACTGACTATACAGGGAAAAGAAAAACAAAAAAGGACAAGTCCATAATCAAAAGGTTTTATTGTGCAGATATAGTGACAAAGAGCTAAAAGCAACGAGTATTTTGATAAAAAAACATCCAGATAATTCTGTGCTCATGTGATTAATGAATTGAAGCACTCCTCTCTCACATAGCTCAACAGATGTGGGAACAATTAAAACGAAAAAGAGGTAAGGCAGGCCAAAGGATGAAGCCCACCTAACTGGTCAATTTCTTGAAGTATCTAAATAGATGAGACAACAGTTAATGGAAATTTTAAAAAAAAATTTGCAAAACAGATGGTATGATGATAATGATGTTTAGAAAAATGTACAAAATGAGGATGACGTACTGCAGTTATATCCAAAAGTGATAAACTGAGACCAACAGGGAACTGTGACTATCAACTTTTTATTTTTATGGTAATTTTCAATCAGCAGCCAAGTCTGTACAATAATTTAAAAATGAACCTATATTTCAGAAAAATTAGAAAATGCACTTAAGTATTTGTAATGGTTAAGAAACAAGGTTAGATCCCATCAAATTTCGCAAATTCTAAATTATGCCCTTCAAAATTCTATCAAAACCATTTTTCTCTCAATCAATATTTGACGCTAAAGAAGAACAGAGAAAAAGGATGAGACACTCAAAGAGAAATCTTCGTTAATTCTAAAATGGGAGGTTACAACACTATATGAGAGACGTGCCCACTAGTACATTAAAAAAGGTTTGACTCAACAACTAACTAAAGTAAGAGCACAAGAATACCCCTATAAATAATGATATATACAAATACAAAGGGGTAGAACAACAAAAAGAGGAAAACACATATTACATCCTATGGTGCCCGGACACTCCATTTTGCCCTCCATACCCATGTCGACATGTGTAGCCCCATGTCGACTCGCATTGACACCTGGACACACCATTGTACCCTATGTACATACAAGTTTGTATTTAATTTAAAATGTATAATTATATTTTCAGTTTATAACTTTATATTTTCAGTATATAATATATATGTTAGACATAGCATATATATTTAGATTATATTCAGTTATCTTGAATTTATTTTGTATTTATGTGATATTTAATATATATATATATATAGCAGTGTCCCCGTACCCACATTTTTTTGAATTTCTGTGTTGTACCCTCTATACCCTCACCCGTACCCAGGTGACATAGACTACATCTCAACACTCCCCCTCCAACTTGAGATGATGACAAGGGAATCATTCCAAGTTTAGAGAGAAATGTTCTAAAGTGTAATGGAGAACGACTTTTTGAGAACACATTGGCAATTTTCTCTTTAGACCCCACATGCAAAAGAGAGATGGTTCCATTTTCATAATTACGCCTTGTAAAGTGACAATCAATCTCTTATAACCTCAAGATTCTTGGCAATGTGAGTTGCACTCATATTATCACAATATAAAGGGGCCTCTCTCATGTTAGAATGCGTTGTATTCTTTATTCACTTTCATGAGATGTGTACAAAGGTAATTTTGCAATTATTTATATTGTAACCCCTTATTATCATGAGGTACAATATTGTAATCTTTCTTTCTTGTGTTTTAATCAAGATTTTGAGTCCAAAAAACGGGAGCGAGAAGCGATACGGGAAGCAGAAGCAAGGCACTCCTAAAAATTTAGGAAGTGAGAAACGTGAAATGAATTTCAATCATACTGGGAATTGTATCAAAAGCAACTGAGAATCCGAAAGCGAAAAAGGAATCGAAGGGAAAATCCCCCTAAAAATAGGCAACAACTGTCTCATCTCTGATTCACCAACCACATCAGGGATTGAAAACCCTCCCCCGCGAGGAGAATCAGAGATGGTGAGGGCCCTCGTACTACGACTAGGTCTAAGCTATAAATGTTGATTGAGTTGTCGTTCCTTAACCTAAAGGTTAATGAGCTACTATTGTTGTTGGTATGGAGAAATAAAAGACCAATCTGATAGAGGTGGAGGTTATAGGGTGTATAGTTCTCTTCGACCTCCTTCTGGGAAAAGTGAGAGATGGCTACGACAATAGCTGCTAGCACACTGACCAAGTGGCATCCGTCCGGTCACCGGTGCTCCTCGAGATTTGGTTCACACTTAAAGAAGGTGGGAGTGCGGACGTTTATCGACTCCGAGCAGTACGGGCCTTCGTCTTACAAAAGATAGCTCCGCGAGACTTCTCTACGGTTGTTCGGTCGGCAGCATCTGCACTGGAACCTCTTCTTCTCGTACCACCCAATCAAGTTTTCTTCCCAAACTACTTCATTAACTGGACTTCGACTAACAATTCTTTTCGGATTTGCATAAGAAAAAATGTAAATATAATTCTATTTTTCCTAATTAACCAAAATATTAAATTTATGTTATCATTGACAAATTAAAGCATGATAAATAACAAACACTATAATCTATCAATCTCAAAACTTAATCATATAAGCAACCATTTAACAACATAAATCCTATTACAAACATTTACTACAACAAAACTCAAAAGGCTCAAAACTCAAAAGTTTATTGTCTCGGCATCGAGGCAGGTCATATCATTAGAATGAGTAATAGGTGGTGAAAATGGCCAGCCAAAACAGGTACGCTTCTTGAATTTATAGTGTGTTGTAATGAACACTTGTCTGAATGGTCTTGAAGCATTGTTCCCTTGTGGCATATAGCAAGTGGTGGCTTTCATGGGCTCATATTGATTTAATTTGACCAATATTACAAAGCTTGTTGTCTGGAAAATCTCAGCAAGGGGAAATCTGGTGATAAATTTAAAATATTTGTTTTCTGAAATTTTTGGCATGTATTATCAATTAAAATATAAATACATAAATATGAATAAAAATAAGAAGATAACATATAAAATTATTTTTGTCACATTGAAATGCAATATTCTAAAATTAGATATTTGAAACTGAAGTATTTTTATGCGGATTATATCTGATTTTGTAAAAATCATGATAAAATCAGGATATTTTCAAAATATCACCAATACCTGTTGCGTAGATTTTTCCCATAAGTGGGTTTCTGCTTCACGTTGGCTTACTCTGTAAACAAATGGTTTTGGTTACCATCCTAATGTTCACATTGATGTTACTTGAATTATTTGTTTGAAGGTGACACAGGATCAGGAGGCAACTGAGACCTAGGAGACTTTGCATTTTATCTATTATCTTTTTTTTCTAACTGCATTATAATTAAACACTATCCTTTTTTTGCCTGTTTTCTTTTCTGTTTACAACAGAAAATGAATCCAAGAGAGAAACAGAGAGCAAAACAAAGCAGGAAAAATGGGCAAAATAATTAAAAACAGACAATTTTTTAAATTAACAATTTGGTTTGCAATTTAAAGTGCCTACAACAAATGCATTGTTTGTATGTTTTATTTCTTTTTGTTTACAAACAATTAAGTAATTAACCCTAAGCACATTTTCCTATTATTTGTTCCTTTCCTGCAGAAAATTAAACCAGCAGAAAACAAAATGCAAAAGCAGTAAAACATAAAAGAAAAGAAAAAAAAGCAAAGCAAGACATCAAGGGAGAAAAAGCAGAACTGAAAAACAAAAAGAAGTGCAGCAGAAGAAGAAGAAAAAGTGCAGGGTAGGGGAGAAAAGAAGAAGTTGTGCAGGGCAGGGAAGAAAAGAAGAATAAGAAGATGTGCAGGGCAGGGAAGAAAATAAGTATTGCGCAAGAGAGAATAAGAGAGATGGAGAAAAAAAACCTTGTGAGAAAATCAATACACAAATGTTGCCAGAATGATGCTGGAAAATGGCAGGAAAGTTGTTGGAGTTTCGCATAAACCCTAGGGTGGCTCTCTAGTCTCTCCCAATTCCTCTCAGATCGAAAGAGCCAGCCCCAAATCCACGCTCCTTGGCTTTTTACAGGATTAAAATTTTATAACAAAAGACCCTTTTGTCCTTTAAAAAGTGTTTTTAACTTTAGCTCTGTTCCTTTGTTTTTGTCAAAGTGAAAATTTAACAAGGACAAAAATAGAAAAACTAAACCCATAGGGAAGCAATCGTGTTTTCCAATATAAGGGAACGTGACTTCCAAAATAGGGAAATTTACGAGGATCCTACCAGATATCGGAGTATAGTAGGCATGCTTCAATATCTCACTTTTACGAGTCCTATTATAGTTTATGTAGTAAATCAGGTCACCAAATGTATGCATGAACCACAGATGTTCAGGTATTTGAAGGGAACGATTGGAGATGGGTTGGTATATATACAAAGGTCTCAAAATGAAGATGTGCATTTTCTTATGGCATTTTTTTAATGCAGATTGGGCAGAGGATCCTAATGAGAAAATCAGATTTAGGTTATTGTGTAAATGTTGGCAGAAGTATAGTATCCTAGAGCAACATAAAACAAAAGGTTGTAGTTAGATCTAGCATAGAAGTTGAATATAGATCTATGCAGCTATATCAGAAGTGACATGAATTTATCATTGGTTGAGTGAAATCAAAGAAAGAATTTTGAGACCAGTTTTATACTGTGATAACCAAAGTGCAATCAAGTTTTCATTGAATCCAATATAGAATGGAAGGGGTGAAGCACATTGAAATAGACAAAAACTAGAGGATCTTGAACCAGAGGCGTGGTTTGTTCATTGTTGGGACCGAAGACCAAGTTGCTGATATTTTAACTAAAGGTCTCGCCAAGCAATGATACTAGTTCTTAAAATCCAAGTTGTCCATGGTCATAAACCATATACAACTTGAGGGAGGTTGTTTGAATAGCTAAATTCTTTATTCACTTTTCTGAGAAGTGAACAGAGGTACTTTTGTAATTATTTATATTGTTTGTAACCCCTTATTATCATGAGGGGTAATATTGTAATCTTTCTTGTGTTTTCATATAAATAGTGAGAATCTGAGGGGACGACTCATAATGGGTATCATCCTATTTTCAGCCCCAAATATTCCCCTTCATCTTTCTTTATCTCGTTCGATTAATCTTTGGGAACAACTACAACGATACCACAAATCTAAGACCATCTAATCCATATAAGTTCTGTTGTGACTTGAGTCATAGCTTTGTATTCTGCCTTGGCTGTCGACAGAGCCACTCCTTGTTGTTTCTAGCTCTTCCATGAAATCAGTAAGCATCCAAGAAACACACAGAACCCAGATGTATATAGCCTATCGTGAGTGAGGTCCTACTTCACATGAGGTGGATGAAGAGAAAAACATCCCATACTGCATAGTATCTCTGATATACCTTATTATTTTGAGCACTGTAGCAGGAGGTATTGATCTTGGTGAGCTAATAAATTGGCTAACTGCATCAACAAGCCTCTATTTTGTCACTAATTCAGATGCATATTTATGTTGGACTAGATAAATTCCTCTTCTTGACTATGCTACCTCAAGACCCAAGAAGTGCATTAGAGTCTCTAAATCCTTATCACATGTAATAATCATTTCATCCACATACAAAAAGGAGAATACATTTTCCTTGACTTGATGACGACATAAACACGGTCAGATCATGATAACTCTGCTCATGACCCAGTGACTTGACTGTTGAACTGAAGTTCTCAAACCATGCACTTGAAGCTCGTATGAAGCTGTATAATGCTCTCTTCAATTTGCATACTCTTCCTTAAGGATCGGAATAACCTTGCGAAAGCACCATGCAAACTTCTTCATCTAAATCTCTATTCAAGAGAAATTTTCACGTTCAACTGCTACAAACTCCAAGACTTAAGAGCCGCCACAGTAAGTAAAATTCTAATGAGTATGTGCCATGTTAAGATATGTTATATATATATATATATATATATATATATATATATATATATATATATATATATAAAGATTGTAAACCAAAATACCCATCAAGGATATTTTGGTACTTTCACTGTAATAGGTGTCGGACCAATAGGGGCTCACAACTCTTTCATTTTGTCTTCTATTTCTATTTGTTTTTTGTTTTTTGTCTTTTTCATTTAATTGCTTTTTGGGTGATTGGGAGCAGCTCCAATATGACTGTTGGAGCTGCTCCCAATGGTTAGAATTCTAACCGTTGGGAGCATCCCAACAGTCACATTGGGCTGCCCCAACAGCCCTCTCTTGCTCAAAAAATTGGACTTGAAGGCCTTGTATTTTTAACACACTCTCTTGAGTGAATATATGCAATATTAATTTGTTAGACCCTTGTGTGGGTGATTCAATCAAGCATTCCACTTGATTGAAAGAGTGCTCTTGCATGTGTATCGGATTCAATCCACTTCATTACATGGTATTAAAGCTTTGGTGTTCCAAAGGAAGTTTGTTAGAAAGAAGGTCATGATCAAAAGGAGGATCTTGAACTTGGGAAAATTCCGATTGTTGTAACGATAAGCGGACCATCTCCAAAAAGTCCTTGTATCACTTTCTTCTTCTTTCTTCCACTCTTTCTCATCTCCTCTTGTGTTTTATTTCCGCTTGTTGTAAATGAAGAATGAAAGGGAAGTAATTGTATTCATTCCCATACGCCTAAATGACACCAATTATGTGACGTGGGCATCCATAGTAAAACATAAGATATGGAAAAAAGGGCTTTGGGGGATGGTTGAGGGTACCGACAAGCAGCCTAAGCTCATCCTTACAAAGTTGAAAAATGAAAAAGAAATTGCGCTTCAAGGAGAGAAAAATGGCTAAAGCCGTTTCCGAATATGAGAAAGATGGAAAGAATGGAAGATGGGTTATTCCAAAATCATTGGATGACTCATCAACAGTGTGGACATTCACAAATGTTCCAATTTGGCCAAGTTTAAGTTCGCTAGTGATGCTTGAAAATATCTTAAAGACATGTATAGTCTTAAGGATATTGCGCATATAATGTAATGTCCAAAATAAAGTGAGGACTATGACTTAAGGGAAGATGAGTATAAGAGAATACTACAATGCTCTCTCTCTCCTTTGGGATGAATTGACTCTTCTTGAGCCAAAGTGGCATTGCCCACAAGATGTTGAGCTCCGCGAAAATCAAATCAAAGCGGAGCATTTTTATCAATTCATAAATGAGCTTAGGCCCGAATTTGAAAGAACTAAGTCCGCTTTACTTCATAGAGGAGGTGTTCCTTCCATAGTTGAGACTCTTAAAGAATTGACTATGGAAGAGAATAGATTGAAAAGGCCATCCACTTCTAAGGATGAAGAATCCGTGCTTGCTATGTCAAAGCTCGAAAACCATACGAAGAGTTATAAACCACCTCATTTTGTAAGAAATGAGAATGGAAGAAACCCCAATAACTATAAAAAATGGGTGATCATGAGTCAAAGAAAGGTAAAAAAATTATTTGCTACCATTGTTATAAACCGAGACACATTAAACCTTTTTGTTCCAAAAGAAAGAAGGAGGATTATAAGGAAGATAAAAAAGTGGCTTCGGTGGAAAAAGTGAAGTAGACGACTCCAAATGTATTGGTTCGGTCTTCTTAGCTTAATTGATGGAGGCTTTGCAACCTATGTTCAAAGCCCAGTTTTCCTCGTATTTGGGGGCGGTCGTATCGACAAGTGACAACCATGGTAAGACCTTTTGGATCTTAGATTTCGGTGCTTCATTTCATATGACCCCTAATGAGTCTATATTGTCCGAATGTAATTTTAATTCAAATGATTCTTGTGTTTCCACTACCGATGACACCACTTTAAAAATCAAAAGTTTTGGTATTTATAAAAAAACACCTATATTTCACATACCAAATATTAGAGTACCAAAATTAAATTTAAACCTCCTATCGGTTTCTCAAATTGAGGACTATGGTTGCAAAATAGTTTTCTCATCTAATGGTTGTCTAATACAGGATCTCCAGTCCGGGAAGCCGATTGGGTAAGGCCATAGAAGAGGAGACCTCTATGTTATAGACAATCTTAAATTGCCAAAGCAATATTTTTGTAGAAAAGAAAGATGTAGGAATTTGACACAAAGGACTAGAACATCCTAGTGTGACCAAATTACAATTATTTTCATTTCTTTCAAATTGTAAAAAAGAAAATTTTGTACGTGAAGATTGCATTCTTGGCAAAATGAAGTCTTTACCTTTTGGAACAAGACATCTTATAACTAAAAATCTATTTGAACTTGTGCATTCGGATGTATGGGGACCTACACCCGTCCTATCTAAAGGAGGTGTTTCTTATTATGTTGTGTTTGTGGACGATTATAGCAGACACTCCTGGATATTCTTTTTAAAACACAAATCTGAAGTATTTGATTGTTTTAAAAAAATTTATAGTTATATACAAAATCAATTTAAAACCAATATCCAAATTTTTAGAACTGATTCTGGGGGAGAATTTATGTCAAAAGAATTTAAAAATTATCTTGGCTCAAATGGAATTGTACATTAAAAATCATGTCCCTATACCCCTCAACAAAATGATCTTGCTGAAAGAAAGCATAGACACATTATTGAAACCACTAGAACTCTTCTAGTGTTTGGAAATGTTCAAAAAAAAATTGGGTTGAAGTTGCCCTTACGGCAGTCTACTTTATTAATAGAATGCCTTCAAAAAATATTGAAAACATTTCTCCTATTGAAAAACTTTGTAAAATGTCTCTCGATTACAAAAGATAGAGAGTTTTCGAGAGCAAATGTTTTGTTCTTACCAATAAAAATGATAAACTCTCTCCTAAAGTCATTCCTTGTGTGTTTTTGGGCTATGTCGAAAATAAAAAAGGATATGGGTGTTATGACATTAAAAGAAACAAGTTACATGTTTCTAGAAATGTTACGTTTCTTGAAAATGAAAGAGGGTTTACCAAAAAGAATATCCAAGAAAGTTATGATTATTCGTTCCTCTATGACCTTGTCAATGACAAAAGTAAATATATTCATGAGAGTCAAAACATTCATGAGGCAAATGAGAATATGAGTAAGAGTCTTAACAATGTAGACCTACCTCACGATAATTTACAAACATATACTTGTCGTACTGAAGATCACCCACAAAGTGCTTTAGAAAGATATTCTTAATGCCAAGAAGAAGAAGATTCTAACCTTAGAAAATCCATAAGAATTTCGAAAGCTCCTAATAGATTCGTATCATATGATTCCTTTGAACTTAAGTTTAGATCTTGCCTAATGGTCATTCACTCGTATTTTGAACCTCAATCATATCATGAGGCTAAACACCGACATGAATGGATTAAGGCTATGAATAACGAGTTGGAAGCATTAGAAAAGGCAAAAACTTGGGAGATCCAAACATTACTTAAATGAAGAAAAACTATAAGATGTTGATGGGTTTACAAAGTAAAAACCAAGTACGACGGAACATTAGAAAAATATAAGGCTAGGTTAGTAGCCAAGGGATACAGTCAAGAATATGAGATTGACTATGATAAGACATTTGCCTCAGTTGCTCGCATGACTACTGTTAGAACTCTCATTGTTATAGCATCAATTAGGAAATGACTCATATTTCAAATGGACGTTAAGAATGCCTTTTTAAATGACAACCTAGATGAAGAAGTATACATGGATCCTCCTCCTGGTTTGCCTTTAGCACATGAAAAAACTCTCCGATTATGTAAAGCTTTGTATGGCCTAATGTAAGCTCCAAAAGCTTGGTATGATAGGTTTAGTGATGTGATTACTCAACTTCATTTTAAATCTTGTTTTACTGATATTGTATTGTTTATTAAGTCTTCTAATGCAAGAATGGTGATTCTGCTACTGTATGTAGATGATATGATAATCACCGGAGATGATAAGCAGGGAGTTAACCATATCAAAGATGTGCTTAAAGCCAACTTTGATATGACAGATCTTGGTTTTTTATGATATTTTCTTTGAATAGAAGTTGCTTACTCAAACCGTGGTTACTTTTTGTCACAGACTAAATATGCGGCAAAGATCATTGAAACATCAGGACTCTCGGACGAGAAATTGATTGGCACTCCGACAGTCATAAATGCCAAAATGAAGATAGATGATGGAGATCCCTTGCAAGATCCAACACCCTACAGACAGATGATTGGGGCGTTGTCTTATCTCTCTATTACTCGCCCTAATATATCTCATGCTATTCATTCTGCTAGTCAATTTCAACATGCTCCCACTACAGTACATATGAGTGTTGTAATGAGAATTGTTAGATATATTAAAAAATCTATTAACCTTGGCTTGTTTTTATCATCATCTTCCTCATTAGAAGTCATTGCATATTCTGACTCTAATTGGGGAGGGGGTGTCAATGATAGACGTTCAACCACCGATTTATGTGTTTTTGTAGGTGATTCTCTGATCTCATGACGATGCAAAAAGCAGCAGAAGGTGTCATTGTCTTCGACTGAAGCTGAGTATCGGGCCATGGCAACCACTACGTCCGAATTAGTTTGGTTGAGACAACTTCTTGAAGACTTGGGGGTTCATACTGCAGAACCTTCGAAATTATGTTGTGACAACAAGAGCGTTGTTTACATTGCAAGCAATCATACATTTCATGAGAGAACGAAGCACATTGAGATGGATTGACACTACGTTCGTGAAGAGTTCTTGCGAAAGACCATCACATTACCTTATGTTCCATCAGAATACCAACTCGCGGACTTCTTCACCAAAGCGCTACCATCACCCAAATTTCACTTCCTACTTGGCAAACTCTCGGTGGTTGTACCATGAGTTTGAGGGGAGGTGTTAAGATACGTTATAATATGCATATACATGTATGTATATTTATGTTTAAAGATTGTAAACCGAAATACCCATCAAGGGTATTCTGGTACTTTCACTGTAATAGGCATCAACCCAATAGGAGTTGACAACTCTTTTATTTTGTCTTTTATTTCTATTTCTTTTTTTTTCATTTTATTGCCTTTTGAGTCATTGGGAGCAGCTCCAATATGACTGTTGGAGCTGCTCCCAACGGTTAGAATTTTAACCGCTGGGAGCACCCCATAAGTCACATTGGGCTGCCCCAACAGCCCTCTCTTGCTTTATTAATTGGCCTTGAAGGCGTTGTATTTTTAACACACTCTCTTGAGTGAATATATGCAATATTAATTTGTTAGACCCTTGTGTGGGTGATTCAAGCAAGCATTCCACTTAATTGAAAGAGTGCTCTTGCATGTGTATCGGATTCAATCCACTTCATTACATGCCGCAGGTGCAAGTGTTTCAGCATAGTATATCCCATATTGTTGACTATACCCTTGACTATGGGTGGCAAAACCTGACACGACCCGCGAATCCGACCCGCGAACCCGACCCGTGAACCCGACCCGCCAACCCACCTCTTAGGCGGGTTCGGGTTGGGCTTAAGCCAACCAGTTTAATAAATGGGTCGACCCACCTAACCCGTTTATTAAACGGGTCGGGTTGGGGCCAACACGCCAACCTGGCTGACCCGTTTAATAAACGGGTTAGGCAGGCGGGTCAACCCGTCGACCCGACCCGCAAACCTGAGAACCCATTTACCCAACCCAACCCATTTATTAAATGAGTTGGCGGGTCGTGTCGGGTTACCCGTTTATTAAACAGACCGGGGTCGTGTTTGCCACAGCCGACCCGTTTAATAAACGGGTCGGGTTCGGGTTGAGGTATGCTGACCCGCCAACCCGACACGATTGCCACCCCTACCCTTGACTACCAATTTGATTGTGTATCATTCGATCGTACCAATTGCCTTAGTCTTGAATTTGTAGACCCATATGCACCCTACTACATTCTTCTCAAGTGGTAGTTTCACAAGCTTCCAAGTTTGCGTTCTTTCAAAGGCACTTAACACTTCAGCCATTGCCTTTTGTCGTTCTTCAAACTGCCTCGGCATAAGAATTAAGCTCAACATAGAAACGGATTGAGGCAAAAAATACATAAAGATTTAGAGAGAATGACTGATATGATACAAATCGAGTGGGAGGAACAAAAACATGAGTTACGAAAAATAAGGGGAAAATGAGGGGTAGCTTGAACAACATCCTCAAAATCAACAGGAAGGGAAACAAAATTGGCCGCTAAGGGTTTAATCTCTTACTACTCAATTCTTTCTAAAAAGGGTATAGTCACAACTCCTTGCCTCCTTTCATAAGTTTGTTCAAATCTATCAAATGGCACTTAATTACCACTGAATATTAGTAACCTCGCCTTTTCTTTCGTGTCAAGGTAAGACATCAGAAGAGATATACCTTTCTCACTTTCTCTTTCACCACCATTCTGCTCAAAATATGAAATATGCTCTAACAACTCTACATGCTTGGAAGTCTAAATTTTCTTACGAACAGGATCATAACATTTATATCCCTTTTGTCCATCAGAAAATCTCAAAAAACAACAATTCACAACATAAGGAGAGAGCTTATATCGATACTTCTCAGGCAACAATACAAAACATGTACAACAGAAAATCTTCAACATATTATAATTGGGTGCTACACCATAAAACTTTTTATAAGGAGATATACCTCTTAACACACCTTATAGCATGCAGTTAATATGATAAATTGTCATACAAGTAGCATCCAACCAATGAACTATCGGCACATGACTTGCAAACAAAGAGTCCTAGTGGTTTCCAGGATATGTATATTTTTTCTTTTTGCAACACCATTTTGCTTAGGTGTGTAAGGACATGACTTTTGAAGCAAGAGGTTTTCAAACATGCGCTAGTTGTTTCTAGTATATGTCCATTCTTCGTTTTTGCAACACCATTTTTCTCAAGTGCATAAGGCCATGACTTTTGAAGAGCAATACCTCTTTTCTGCAAGAAGTTTTCAAACATATGACTAATATATTCTCTTACAATTTTGTTTGGTAAATTGGAAAGCAGAAATGGGATTCGTAGCAAGGGATGACATGACGAACTTGAGAGAGATATAAATTACTCACTGGACAACAAAAAGGAGCAGCATACCTTATCTTTAAAATGGGCCTAAAAGAGCCATATGCAGTGAGAATAGAACTACTACAGGAAAGACAATTGGCTAGAATATGGCATGATGGCCCTGAATTTATTAGGCAATTAAAAGAACTATTAAAACTAACTACAAAAGTAGTACCAGAAGAATGAGCAGAGGAGTGGATACAACAACTAAGGTCTGCTGGACCTCCTGCCAAATACACTTAAGAGCCTGTGTTGTTCACCTGACAAGGTCTGAGAGATGCCACTCACGATAGAAGGTGACTGAGCACTACCAACTGCCTGCACTCCCTTGGGTTTCACATCCTCTTTATTGGAGGAGGCTACAAAATCTCCTGCTTTCTTCTTCTTGAGAGCTGGCCATGTATTCTTCATGTGCCCACGCTCCTTGAAGTAGTGACATCCGATTGAGCGCATATCTCCTCTCAAACATCCAGACCTGCTACCACTTCTACCTCCTGCCCTGTCACCTTGCAGATTAACAATGGCGAGAGCAGTCTCATCAGCGAGTCGAATATGAAGAGACTTGTTCTTGGTTTCCTCTTCCATCAACTCACCTAGAGTCCACTTAGTACGTAGAGCAATCAATAGATCTATGACCTGATGCTGCTCTTTAGCTTCAGCTTCAAGCTTTTTACATTTCACACATTTCTAGCATTTTGCACACTTCACATTAGGAAGCATGGGAGTGAGAGCATCCCAAAGTTACTGAAATTTTGCAAAGTCCTGAATTGATTCACCCTCTTGTCTCAAGGTTTTGAGATCTTGAGACAATTGATACCTCCTTGTTCATAAGACCAATTAGATCGATCATATACCTACTTCAAGTATTCTCAACATCGTGCTCCCTCAAATTTCACTATATTTAGAGATATATTTTGTTCTACTAAGCTCAACAACCATGATTTTACCTTATCCCATTTTTCAAATGCAGTTTGATAACCCTCGTCATCGTTCTGGTTTTCTTTTAGACCCATCCAAGTATCCACCATATCCAAGCCCTTTCACCACTGTTCTCACATATTATGCTCAATACAAGTAATTACACCCATCTAATTTGATGGGAATAATATGAATAGTCTTTCTTCTCCATACTCTCCACAAGCCCCTAATACAATATTAAGATGCCCTGTACAAAATTAACAGCAGCAAAACAAGAACACCACTTCCACTTTAAAACACAAGAAAGTGCAACTAAGCAATAATATGCTTCAGCACACTACACTACACTTCAGAACACTCCAAGAAACACACCCATCAAGGCATCAATATCAAGAAGATGAAGAACAGCTGCTATATCAATCAGATATGCTGTGCATAGACATGTAACAGAGCCAGCAATGTCTCAAGAACTACTACAGCATATTCAGCCAGTTGCTACCATATGTTTAAAAGCAAGAGAGTGAGAGTTTGTTGTTCACACCCAGCACAAACCAGTGAGCAATCAGATAAAGGAAAACACTGTCGTTCACACCCAATATGAACCAGAGAACAATCTGACCAAAACCACACAAAAATAAGGAAGTCGATGCCACTAATAGGCAATATTTACCTTACCTTCAAATGGGAACCCTCCAAAATGATGACAAATCTTGCCAAATATATCAAAAACTCTCACCAGACACTTGCATAACATTCTTATATAAAAACAACCTCCACACATCAATTTGCAGACATCAAAACCTATCTATCAAATCAGATTGAATGGAAGAAACAAAACTGGTCACACTTTACCACTATTTCCAGAAATTTTAAGAAAATTCATAACAAATCAGAAACTGCTCCAATCAACCCGATTCTTGATTCACAGATATCAAGAACTGTTAAACCCCCACACCAATTAACCCAAATCCCACCAACTAAATTGACCTTGCTGATGTCAGCACTTTCGAGAGTAGGCAACAATGCAGATTCCAACGAGTACCTGAATGAAGCTTTCTCTATATCCAGTCTACGTCCTCAATCCTCTTTGGAAGGGAGATATGGCTCCGATACCATATCAGCCATTAAAGAAGAAGCACAAGAGAGACAAGGATGAGAAGCAGTCAAAGAGAGAAATTCGTTAATTCTAAAATTAGAGGTTACAACGTTATATATGAGGGGTGTGCCTCTATTACACTAAAAGACAAAAAGGTTTGACTCAACAACTAAAGAGTACAAGAATACCCCTATAAATAATCATATATATAAATACAAAAGGGTAGCACAACAAAAAGGGTAAAACACATACATCTCAACAAACTTGACCTTCCTTCCTCTCCAAGTAGTAGTTTGCTGTTGCCATGGGGATGATGATGACCAGCCTAGAAAGCAAAAGGTTCCACGATGTACCAGGGGTGACGAATGTAGAAATCAAGGAGAGAGGATATCAATATAAAATTACGAAAGAGAGTTTAAGACCCAAACGACCTGTAAGTCAGGACCCCCCCCCCCTCCCTTTCTTCCTCCTGCATTCCCCAGCAACCAACCGTTCCAGCGAAAAATTCGCTCTCCAGTGGCAAGCTCCGGCGAAGGTATGCTTTTCCTCCACCTCTACTATTCCCATTTCTGTCTTTCTCTCTCCCAACCGAGTTCAAGTCAAGTCTCTCTCTCTCTCTCTCTCTCTCTCTCTCTCTCTCTCTCTCTCTCTCTCTCTCTCTCTCTCTCTCTCTCACACACACACACACACACACCTGGAAACGGAGTTTTTGACTTTTTTCCATGTAGGCTGACCCTTGAATTAGGGATTCCAACTAAAGAAAGATAGTTTGATGAATTTTCTTTGTATTGCAGAAGTATTGTGTTGATTTTGGGGATGTGTGCAGATTTTGTGTTGGCTGACCCTTTTGGGGTTAGGGTTTGGTAATTTCAACTTAATCATGCTTAGGTTTAGAGGTTTTTTGTTTAAATTATTAATTTGATGTGCATATGCATGTATTCATTTGCACAGTGTGGACAAGGACATGCGTGTAACTACCAGTGCTGTGTCAGCAGTGTCTAGACTGTCCAGCTTGAACAAGCAAAGAAACACACCATAACATTACAAAAACATATGGCTACCAAAAATGTGCTTGAAGGCCATGGGCAGTTAGAATAAGCCATGTTTGCAAACACAAACACCATATACACTTTGCATTGACAAACTCAGCCCCCAAACAGATGCAAGACGTTGGTGTATATTGATGTTTAAAATCACTATGCACAAATAAGCACTGAACCTTTGATGGGTGACATTGATAAGAAAATAGGCAATTTCTAATTTTCTATTATCTTTTCATGATGCTAAGAATGGAGTTGGATGAAACTCCGTAAACCAACAGGATCGATTGAAAAAATCAACAATGTTGATCATGCCTAACTCCTAATGCAATCTTGGTGTACAAATATGGAATATAAGATCAGCACGTTAGACAGTTAAATGGAGGCGAAAATAATGTCCAAGCAGTACGATGAAAAGTAGGTATGACATTTTCTTGTAACTACTGATTTGTTATCTGGACTGCAAGATTTTGGTGCAAAGAGGAAATCGAAGAATTAGAGCAATGAATATAAGTATTATGTACAATATCCAACATGATCAACAAATCAACTTTAGAATACAGTGTCAATCATTCGTAGGGTGGCCACTGAGAAAACAAACAAAAAAAAACTTCAAGCATTAGTTTGTACAACCCAGCAGAGATGGTGCCATCAAACAACAAAATTTATGCACCTAGATTTTTTGACTTTTCTGTCAGTATAACAGCGTCTAGAAGCCACTTGTTCTGGTCTTAGCTATGTCACATGACAGTCCATTTTTCCTCTGTACCCGTGCCGACATGTGTGTCCCCGTGTCGACACACGTCGACACTTGGACATGCCATTTTACTCTCTGTACATACAAGTTTGTATTCAATTTATAATTTATAGTTATATTTTCAGTTTATAACTTTATATTTTCAGTACATAATGTATATTTTAGATATAGCATATATATTTTAGATTATTTTGTATTTATGAGATATTTAAAATATATGTATAGTTGTGTGCCCGTACCCACATTTTTTGGAATTGTTGTGCCGTACCCTCCGTACCCATACCCATACCCATACCCATACCCACACCCACACCCAGGTGACATAGTGTCTTAGTGTTCATTTTCTGACATGCTTACAAAAATTTGTTAAAAACACAAAAATTGCTAGACAACCCTTTTATCCAAGCCACATATGAATATCTACATGAATCCGGAAAAAGAAAGCCAATAATAAATATAGTTATATAAATGTAAACTACTTTCACCTTTAAGTTATTCTCTGATATCGGCGAAAGTTTTCCATCTTGCAAAATAGCATCGTTGAAGCTTTCAAATGTCCAAGTTGATGTCATGGTAAACTGTTCAGAAACCCAGTTAGAAAATGATATTATTAACAGAATATTATCACTGAAAATAACAAGATGACTCACCTTTCCCATCTTCAATGCATCTTTGATCCGCATCTTGTCTTCATGAAACTGCAGTAAAATAAAGACATACTTCAATGATAAAACAAAATAACAGGACGATGCAGCATTTGATAGATCATACCATAGTCACAGATATCGCCGATATTTTGAAAATATCGCAATATTAAAGCTGTAAAATGGGAAAACGATATTAAAGGTAAAATATCATGATATTTTCAAAATATCAGAAATTTATATATATCACGATATTATAGTTATCGCAACCCAGCAGCAGTTCGTTTTTTAAAACTGTTACTGTAAGGGCATTTGGGGATTTTTTTTAAAAAAGGGGGATACATGTGAAAGAGGAAGGGAAGGAAGGAAAGGAGGGCGTGACTTCTTGGCTGCCCTGCAACAGGGGAAGAAAGAAGAAAGTAAGAGAAGGGAAGGAAGAAAAGAAAGAAGGAAGGAAGGAAAGAAAGAAAGGGGAAGAAAAGAAGAAAAAAAAGGGAAACGGGGGCAAGATAGTTTGCATTATGAACTACACTGACCTCTGTGTTCCACATCATCCAGCAAAAATATCCTGCCTTTAAATACCTTTACAAAGTTCTAATGTGTAACATGCTCAACCAGTTCATTTTTTAGTGTAAAAGTTCTTTTTGTGCTAAAAACAAATAAATGCATGCAAAACAAAGGTTTTAAAACTCGCCGAGTCAACTCGGTGACTCGGCTCGGCTCGGCCCTCCAGCGAGTCAACCCGGCAAGGCAAACTCGGTTTGCCAAGACTCGGGCCTGACACGGGCGAGTGCTGGGCCTTAGATCATACTGAAGAAAAAAAAACTTCTAGTGCATATGAAATTGTTTTTATCTAGTTGTGCATCAAAATTGTCACTAGATTACACAAGGACCTTAAGAGAAGTCTATCACTATGATTTGACCACAGCAATCCAATTCATCTTACTATAAGAAATATTTTGAAAGTAAAAATTAAGGAAATATCAGTCTTATCCATCACACGCTCAACTATGTGCTTTCATCCTTGACTTTGCAATTCTACGTATGTGTATTTTCTGTTAACCTGTGACTTGTAGGTTCCATTAAAGACAATGCAACAGTAAAATTTTAACAACACATAACATAGATGTGCATTCCTAACACATTTGACAACACATCCAAAATTCCAAATCATTTCATCTTACCATAACAAATTCAATGAAGGAGAACATAGAAATTGCAGATCAATTGTAATAGAAAGCTTCTCTGAAATAAATGATGAACATAAAGGTAACAGGGGTGACAACCAATTTTCCTATAACACTTGGGTTATATCAAGGATCTGCTTTAAGCCCTTTCTATTTGCTATAGTGATGGATGAGCTTACGAGATCAATTCAAGAAAATGTGTCGTGGAGTATGTTGTTTGTTGATGATATTGTTTTGATTGATGAGTCTAGAGCTGGGGTTAATGCTAAGTGAGAATTATGGAGACGGACATTGGAAGCAAGAAGTTTTAAGTTGAGTAAGAGTAAGACTGAATATATGGAATGTCGGTTTAGTAAGCAACGAAGTAGTGATGGGATTGTAGTGAAGCTTGGTGAGCAAGAAACACAGGTGGATGATTGTTTAAAATATTTGGGATCTATCATTCAAAAGTATGGAGAAATTGATGGAGATGTAAATCATAAGATAAAGGTTGGGTGGATGAAATGGAAAAGTGCAACTGGAGTGTTGTGCCATTGCGGTTGAAGGGAAAGTTTTATAGGACGACTATTAGGCCCGCTTTACTATATGGTATGGAATGTTGGGCTGCCAAGAGACATCATATTCAAAAAGTGAGTGTAGTTGAGATGCGTATGCTTAGATGGATGTGTGGAAATACAATAAAAGATAAGATTCGGAACGAGGAGATACGTAAGAAGGTAAGTGTTGCACCCATTGAAAATAAGATGAGAGAGAATCGTTTACGGTGGTTTGGACATATTCGGCGAAGGCCTAATGATGCTCCAGTTAGAAGGATGGAGAAATGGGAAAATATATTAGTTAAAAGAGGTCGGGGTAGGCCTAGGAAGACTTGGATGGAGATGATAGGAAAGGATATGAATGCTTTGAACCTCACCGAGGACATGCATTGGATAGAAATGATTGGAGGAGAAGGATTCATGTGGAAGACCCAGAATGATTTTCTTTTTTTGGTTCATATTGCCGACCCAAATTGTTTTGAGATGAAGGCGAAGTTGTTGTTGTTGTATAAAGGTAACAGGAGAAAAGAAATAGATGGTTACAACAGCACGAGAAAAAGAACAGATTTAGAAGGAGAAGGGATCAAATAGTTCTGAGAATTTCTCATGTTCCTTTACAAGAATGATCATTATGACTAGATCCAAGAAAAACAGATTCACCAACCAAATTAAAACCTCAAATCACAAGGATGAAGCAACTATTTATCATTTCTCAACTATTTATCTTCTAGTGCATATTTATATATTGTTTTTCTTTTAAAATCAAAAGTTAACAAACCCAGTCCGAGTCACCGAGTTGACCCGCCGAGTCACGAGTCAATAAAGAACGAGTTGAGTCCCAAATCACGGGTTTTAAAACCTTGTGCAAAAAAAATAAATTTTCATGCTTCTGCAACTACCCCACATAATTTTGATTTTCCTTCATGCCAACAAGTAACAAACTAAAGAAATTATCAGAACACAGCATCCAAATTCTAACATTCTGGCCATCATTTAGCATGTTGTGATTCAACCAGGCCATGATCCCCACACTTCTAATCTGCCTCCATCCAAATAATGAAATACTTGCAGACGAAAACAAATTATGAAAAAGCTCTCTTAGCAATAAATGATATTTTATAATCCCTTCTTACCTTGCATCCAGCCGTCACATATCATGTACACCTATTTTCTAATTCCTCGTACTTGCCAGCAATTCTCAGACCTCTTTATTTCCTGATGCACAAGCTGCCTCAACTCATAGTGGGTTTTCATCTACCACCTAACCAAAACGTTGCAACCTTAAATTGCAAAATAATACATCATCAAATGGACTACTCGATTGAGAAACCAAAATTTAAAATACTCACAGTATGTACCTCAAACTTGTTCATGTAATATTTTGCTTGACAGATTATCTTGCCTTTGCCTATTGTTTTCCCTACTGTTCTATCTTTTCTTGCCTTTTTCATGTGCTAAAATTTGCCTTTTCTGCATTAAATGGAATTGATATATATTGACTGCCGCTGTCAATCATGTCATTTTGCATGAGCATTAGGCCTACCAGTACAACCATCTGCATTTTGTAGACCAAGGCCAACTCTCATCATCATCATCACATCAAAAATATTATATCACCCCTCGCAATAATCATTAGTAAGTCTTCTAACATCCATCACAAAATATCATCTGGACTCATGAAACCACTGCCCATAGCAACATCATCGGACATTCTACCCTTGCTTCTATTATTACAAATGTTTAACTTAGTCCGGCACATAATCAATTTTTACCAATTTCTACATCAACCTTCAAACTTGCAGCACCAGACAACAAGTTTCATGTTTCTCTATTTTTTCCTTTACTGATAAAAACAGAGAACTAAGAAGATATTCCAAAAATTAAAAATTGTTCTAAAAAGATTCAGGTAGTAAATAATTAGAAACTCTAGCATCACTACATGATCCGACAATAATTTCTGGAATGAGATCTTCAAAAGAAAAGTTAAAACCCCCCAAAACAATTGAATGTGAATAGAATACGTGTCAGGAATTCTCTGACATCTCAAAAATGGATTTTTCACAGAATAGCCAGCAGGGGAAGCGGAAGCGGAAGCGAGAAGAAAGGCACTTAACACCTCCATACTCGTTCTTTCTGATGTTTTTCAAGAGCGGCTGCTAATAGGTCACCAATTTCAGTACAAAACATCCAAATTACACAATCAATAGCCCATAACCACAACCAAAAAACATCTATAATGAAAGGCATGCTTGGAGTAAGGGGTCGCAACAACAGTGACAAACGATTTTATCAGCAAACTCTTGTTTTTCAAAAACTTGCGAGACATTGAAAAAAATTCATAAATCTCAGGTTTTTTTTCGGTAAAATCTTGGACATAAAAAAATTAATTTAAAAATATAAAAATATTTTTTATAAGAAAATATTAATAAAAAATATTTAAAAATAAAAATACACAGTTTTTTCATGATAAATAGCCATTCAAAACGTAGATATCGCATTTAAATCATGGTATTTATGTTTTTTTCATAAATCTAGCGATATTTTGAAAATCTCACGAGAAATTGCAGTTGTAAACTTTCAGGCAATTTCTCACGATATTTGTCACTATGGTCGCAACACAATCACCTTTTCAGCATCTAGATAGTACCCATAAAAGGCTAGGTCAAGCAAAAGCACCTCCATTACACAAGCCGTGTTGACAAGATGGAGCATGAAAATAATATCAGCAACAGTAGACCTGAATTGCATGCATGATAGATGACAACAGAGACAGAGAAAAGGGTAAAGAAAAAAGACACCATTGCTGCCAACAGAAAGATTTTCTATACAAATTTCTCATGCAATATATGCCAGTGTATTTGGGATTAGAGGCATCAATCCTGTTAATGGCACAAGAGGAACGAGAGAGAAGATGGAGAGAGAGAGAGAACAAAGTAAGGCACAATGAAACCCTACTTCATTAAGTTAGAATAAAATGAGGGTTACAACAATGAAAAGGGGGTGTCGACTCCCATAGAGCCCACTACAAGACAAATTACAAAAGTAAAGTAGTAGGGTACATGCTAATTTACAGTAATACCCCTATACTAGAATAATATGTACAAAAAGAAAACAAAAGGGGTATTACACACAGCTGCACTAAGCCATTTCCTCAACAAACACTACAATATCAATATGAGTTAATGTTAAAGTACAGTATATTCTTAATTGCCACCAAAGTACATCTAATAAAGCAGCAGTTGAGTTGGAACTTTCTTTTACTAAGACAAATATGCATTCTATGCTCACTGGTAATGAGAGGACAAATGCCACAGCAAGTTTGATAGAATTAAACAATCACCTGTTTTTCAAGATCCTCTGCAACATCTTCAAATAAATCCTTTGGTGTTGATCCTGAGGTATTTGACGCAACTGCCAAGTATGCAGGTAAATCTTTAACCTGCAAAACCAACACTAGGTAAGCAGCACAAATAAATACATTAAGAAGCCAGAGAGAGAAACATATAGCATATCCTATGACTTATTACTGAAATAAGCACATGAAATCATGAATAATGTACCTGCATACAATAGTCCCGCCAATGAGTTTTGACATTTAAAATTCCAGCAGATACATGTTCTTCCATTAACTTACGGAATTCATCACGATTCTTGCGCTCCGCTCGTCTGACTTGCTCCTGTGGCATTAACAAGGATTTGTCAAAATGTTCCTTGAAAAGATGGGCCAGAAACAGGACCTATGCAACACAGACTCTTGTAAAAGGTTAACGCACACACCCACGTTCATGCAGGTGCAATACTTGGACACGGCTTCTGCAGTGTCAGGTGTGGTCAACCACACCAGGGTCCATTTCTATTTAAAACTGGACTCAGTTATAAACCTAACCAAGCCCAGTTTTATCTATAATATATACATAAATACTTATAAGTGCACCCACACATACGGGTGTCAACGGAACGGGTTTGGTTCGAACCCAGGTGGAACCAGACCTGGCCCCGATTTTCGGGTATGGTATCAGGTCCGGACCGGAGTCTAATTGTACCCACCATAAGAGAAACCATAACCGGACCCGATAATTACGACATGAACCAGACCCGGGCCATACCCGGTAAAATAATATTTTTTTATCATTTTTACATTGAAAAAATGCAGGTCTTAATCGGAACTCGGGTCGGGCCCGGGTCTGGTATAAAATTTCACAAACTATACCCGGCTCCATGTATTAATCGGACCTTCAGGTCTTAAACGGGTCTTCTTATTTATCACCAAACCCGGACCCTATAAGGTTTGGTACAGGTCGAATCTGGGTAAACCCAATCCGTTGACACCCCTACACACACACACGATATCTATCTATCTATATATATATATATATCTGCACCCCCGCACCCAAGTTTTTTTAAACTATCATGTCGCACCCGCACTTGTGACAGAAAGGCACTCAACATATCATAATTACATAATTGAAAACAACATCAGCATCGACACCTTTTGCAATTTCCTCTGCTCTTCTTCTTCCTTTTCCAAGTTCCTTATATACTCCTGCAGCAAGATGGAAGAAGCCAAACTTAATTAAAAAAACAGACAATTAACTAATACAAACTAATACCACCGGAAAAAACTTTTAGTCCATCATTTCATTCCTGACATTTTGCATAAAATTAAAACAAATAAAAGACGACATTACCTGAAAAACTTCCAGGCGATCAATTTTTTCAAGTCGTGAACATCTCTCATCATCTTCAAGACGATCTTGAACTTTTCGCCATTGACTATTTGCCTTTAGAGGTGATATATAATCATCAATCAGCAATCTCAAATACCAAAAGTTATCAATGGAAGTTCTTTCGTGACAATATGGAGGAGTTTTCATTACCTTTATAAATTCACAAGATTCTAAAAATGTTCTGTATTCCATGATGTTCCTCCTATGCTCCTCAAGAGCCTTAGCACGTTCCTGCTTCCAGAAAGAAAATTAATGAACCACAACAAACAACGAGAACTGTTTTTTCTTTGATATTTAAGAGCCACTAAGCAACTTTAACTATTTTAGCAAAGAAAACAATATTTTGTGAACCCATGATTGACATTCATAAATGCTCATTGAATTGGTAAAAATGGATATATTAAAAAAATCAGGCAGGTACAGTTTAAAAAATTTAAACAAAAACGATTTCTATCACAAAAATAGATCATTCATAGTTTTAGGATCATTTTGTACACACTTTCAAATCAGCAACTTCATTTACATTGATATTAAGAATCACCTTATGCAGGTTGTCAGCAACAAAGATACCCTCCAACAGGATTAATCAGAAAAACATCAGGGCACCCACCAGTTGAAAAGTTAATTGGACATATTTAGTTGAACAGCTGGCCTCCTTGACATTATAATGTAGCAGAAGACATGTAAAAGAGCGAGAAACATCAACAGAACAGAGACACGACTCAATTAGGAAGTTGCAAGAGACACAACTCAATTAGCATTTTCATCCAGGAGCATGTACCACCAAGCAGAATTAAGCCACCTCGCAAGCATGTCCATTTATGTACTTTAGGAGCAATTTGTCTTGCCAATAGAACCGCACAGAAATCCTCAATAAGTGGGAAAATGCCTTGTAATGCACCAAAATTTGTGGTATGGGCAACAAAAGGACAAAAAATTCCAAACGAATTACATGGTTTGCCTCACAAAGGATGTAGCAGCTTGTCATCACCATACCTTTAGAGTCTGTAGTAAGTTTGCAATTGCGAGAAATATGATACTGGTGAAATGGGTTGATGCAACAATGTGGGATAAGATTTGCTAGCAATTATAAACAGCTGTAGATGACCCAAAACAGTTCAATAGCGGCTATACATAATCAAGACTTCCCAAGCAACCATATCTGAACTAACATCAGGGAGCTAATCCTGCTTCAACAAAATCAAAGGTCCATCTATCTTCGGAACACTATTTTAGTCCCAGATAATAAGCCCTATGGTCATAAAGAATTTCATGTGAAATATGTAAGGTTCAACATTATAAGAATGAAAGGAAGCATGGACAATGAGCCAGAGACATGCAACCAACAACTGAGTTATGGTAAATAGAATAACCTCAAAAATGCTGAGAGTTTGGGCTTCCGGTTCTGTTCCGACTCAATTGGGTGTAACAGAAGAAGTTATGGAACAAATAGATACATACATGATGAACTGCAAAACATTTCATTGCAAGATACAAACTTGTTTTGGACCTGAAAGGCCAGAAATTTCTGTTCCTCTAACCATAATTAATCTAAAAAACAACACCACCAATAACTATGCACAATTCACTAACTTAATTAGCCCAAGGCCACAGTTCAGTAGGATCTATGTTGATGAGCAAACCAGATAATCACCGTGAAAAGGAATAATAACCTAAGTGCAATGTCTCAGACAAATATAAACATAAGTAAACCACTAGAGATGCATTCAAGAATCAACAAGTGCAGCTTGTCCAACACAGGCAACTGAATGAGTGGTTATTAAAGCGTAAACTTCAGGCCTGTTCATTGGTTAAATAAGACAGTTAGGATACAAAACGAGCATGACACAAAAAAGAAAAGGTTCACATATAAATAGTGTAAGAGCTCAACCTTCTTCGCGAGTTCAATAATATGACCCTCATAAAGATCTTCACGCTCTCTAGCACGTTCAACAGCATGAAACCTTTCATCGTCCTCAAACATGGTGACAGCTTTACTGATACATAGACATGCCAAATTAGTCTAAACACAAAAGAAGATCCACAAATATACAATTATGGCAACACATTAACTGAAACATATTTTACTGTAAGCATAAGTGCACATGATCCTCTAATCAACATCATCCAAATATGCACCTAATGGAGGAGCCCAATCCAAACAAGGAAGGTAACTAAAACTAAGTTTACTTAGCAATTTACACAGGTAAAAAACAAGAAAAAGAATTAAAAAGAAAGCTTGCAACAGACAGGAAACATGATTTCAATAATTTGACTCAGCTGCAAAAAACAAAGTATTATGACCAAGTTGCCAGTTAAAGTTAGACAAAAATAAACCTATCCAAAAAGAAACAAAACCAAAAGTAGAAACATATTTATAAGATCAAAGGAAAAGGAGAACCTCCATCGAGTGGTTGAAGTAAGCTCCTTGCATTCCTGCATAAGAGAAAAAGGACAGAAAGAAACATATATATGAAACTATAGCAAATGAGATACAGACAGCATGGGTGAAAAAAGAGAAAAGAAAAGGGCAATGGAACTCTAAAGTAAATAAACTCACTTCTAGCATTTTTACAAAATCCTCCTTAGCTTTTTTCTGCATGACGCGTTTTTCCTCAGCTTCGTGCTTTTTTCTTTGGCCCAGGTACTATACCATCAAGAGCACAACATACTCAAAGAAGAATATAATAAAACCTTGACAGGATCGACATGGTTGTGTTGGTGTTGTATAAATAGAAAAACCATGAGAACTGAGATGGCAGGCTCAAACAACAAGTACGAACTAAGCATCTTTTTGCCATAAATATCAGCAAACATACCTCATTAAATGCTTGCTTCCTCTCACCAAGTGTCCTAAGAGCACCATACCTCTTGTCATTTATAATTACCCGCATGGCCTGAAGCTTGTTCTTTTTAGTTTTAAACAATCATCACAAATGAAATAAACAACCAAAAAGATGTTGAATAATACATTACCTGCTCCCAGGTCCAATCTGATTCAACATGTGCAGATTCCAGGAGCTCCTTAAATGCATTTTTTGCCTCCTGTTTTAAGGGGAAGGAGGGGGGCAACTAAATGTAAGCTCAAACTTTAAATGGTTAGAGATCCAAGCAACAAGAAGAAAATAAGAAAAATACCTGCTTAGTGGCATAAACCAATGGTTCTTCGTCAACAGCCTTCTCCTCAGGCACTGGTGTCACATTGACCTTTCCAGTAAGAGGCATTCCCCTTTTAGCTTCCTGGACAAGCAAAGTAAACATCATAATCACAATGAACCATCTAAATCCAAAATCCTTCAAACAAAAAGCCGCTGAATTCCCTTTTCACCAGATTTGAGGAGTTTAAGTTGTCGTCTCTCACATGCCAAAAAATATAAATAAACAAGCACAAGATTTGCAAGTCACAGACAGACACAGAGAGAGAAGCACTCCCTATGGCCTTTGCTCAAAGAAAAGGACATATTTTTTAAAGCTTCGTTAAGAAAAAAATGCACAAAGATAGGGGTCTTCTCAGTCCACAGAAAAATGTTTACCGATGTCTTGTGATATAATCCAATATCACAAAAAAAAAGGCAACAAAACCTTGTTAAAGCATCCTTCCAACAAAATGAAATAGCTAACATCCTTTTATAAAATTCTTAAAACAAATAGAATAAGTGAATCAAAAACATCATTAAACAAGACAGATTAACCTCTATTGTGTCTTCCAGTATCCACATGAAAAAATATGGTTTTGTCAAATGAATTGGCATGAAAACTACAAGCAGTAAACAGCAGTTAAAATAGGGCAAAAAATGCCAGATAGTAAATTTGTTGCAATTCAAAAGCAACTAGTCAAGCCTGAGCAGACAAAATATAATGATAGCATCACACCTGAACACTCGAGAGCAGTTCAATATGCTTCAGGGGACAAAAGTGAAAAAAGAAACATTGAAAATAAATGTCAAGAACTATATCTCCTAGTAGCCCCAGATAATAACAGGATCCACTAGGAAAACAAGAATGAAAAAGAGTACCTCCAAATCCTGGGACGATGTTCCGTCACTAGCTTGTGCAACATCAATGGGTATTTTCCCAAAATTATTTCTACAACAAGAAGGAAAATAAGAATTGGCAATCTTAAAAGTGAAATTCTTTAAACTCAAGGAAAGCAACATAACATTGAGAAAAGACAAAGCTAATAGTACACATACGATGATACTGCAGAAGATATGTCCATGGAAGCTGCAGTTCCAGTGGTAGCAGAAACATGGGTGACAGCAAAAACTGAAGAACTGAAATTTGGTAATCCAGGAGAAGTTGAAACCCCTACAGAAGCAGATACCAGAGCAGGAGATACTGCAGGCATTGATGGTGAATTGGATGAGAGTACTGAGAGGTTACTAATCGTTGGCATAACTAGGACAGGACTTGATGCAACTCCAAATGTTGCAACGATGGAGGATGGTGCAGCAGAACTAACAACATTAGTTGGCATCTCCGTGGTAGAAACAACAGGCGTAACCGGAGCAAATGAACTCACAGTTGGTGTCTCTGGATTCAAAGCCTGAGAAGTTACCTTATCAGCCTGTTCACGTGCAAACTGGCAGGAAATAAAAGATATTAGCATAATCAGATATCAACTAGAGCTATTAACAAATCATCCAGAAAGAAAGAATAATCAATATTTCTGCAAGCACAGGCCCGGCGCAAACGCACAAACGCAAATGGATGGATGAACCCACACCCACCCACCCTTCCCCTTTAAAAACACCACACACGCAAACGCACAGCCTGTTCATGTGCAAACTGGGAGGAAATAAAAGAGTTAACCATAATCAGATATCTACTAGAGCTATTAACAAGCCATCCAGAAAGAAAGAATAATCAAGAATTCTGCAAGAATGTGCCTGGCACACACGCACAAACGCAAATGGATGGATGAACCCACACCCACCCACCCCCTCTCAAACCACAACACATGCATGCATGCGCACACACACACACAAATCAGCTCCAGGAGAAAGTGCCATGTAATAACCTTGAGTTCATCTGGTATTGTCCATTTAGATTGTTTGGTGACCTTGTTATAATAGTACCTGAAAATTTTGCCATCGAATAACAATAGTGAAAATGAAAAACAACCATAAAACAGACGACGGAAGGAACCACAAGTCCAAAATAGCCAAGTAATCACTCACTTCCTTCCTTCTGGAGTAGTAAATTCTTTCCAGACAGTTGATGCATCAGCCCTCTGCAATATAAAGCAAAATCAATGAATTTGACAAGAAATAAACAAGAAAATGAAAAGACAAGGCAGCAACAGGATAGATCTAAGAAAATATGTTTCTGTAATTAACACCCAAAAAAATGAACTTGACTAGAATCAAAATAATTGCAATAAATTTATAGCAAAAGCAACAGATATGATAAGAAAGCAGCAAGAAAATAGAAAGACAAGGATAGCAGGAAAATATATTAAGACATAAAGAAGCAACATTAGCATTCCAACCCCTAACCATTCCAGTAGCTTCAAACCATTGATGTCACATCATCATGTAATGAATCTAGTGTTTTATCCAGTCAACACTAAACTTGCTGGCACTAGATCAGGACAGCTACAATAGTTGTCAAAGCATCAATGGCTTCTGTCATGGGGAATACCCAGAGATGACACACAATGTTTGCAAAAGCTACTGAACTTGCCAGTATAAAAGATAAAGAACATCTCCCGTGTAATAAAACATTCTTCCAAATAAAGACTCCGACTTAGTAGAAGAGCAACAACAGAACCCACAAGAGAACTCAATGCATTCACACACTGCTCAAGTTGCAGCATACTAAGAAACAATTTAAAAAAAAAAACAACAACTACACCTTCATCCCAAAACAATTGGGGTCGGCGATATGAACCAACAAAGAAAATCATTCTGGGTCTTCCACATGAATCCTTCTCCTCCAATCATTTCTATCCAATGTCATTGATGCTAGTTTATTTCCATATACAATTAAATGTTTAAATCCCATATGTAACATCTTTGCACACTCGAAACCACCAGAGGACTAGTATCAAATTTGCTGGGATCCATCCAGTTGCAAAGTAGCATAACAGACATTAATCATGTTATGCTATTGTAGGCATCAAATAATGGAAAGAACTATCAAAGACAAACTACATACTTGAAACTGGTTTTCTTCAGCAATATCATCTGTTATACAACATGATATTAGTTGAACGGCAGATCATAAAATGATAATAAGGAACACCCAAGCAACTCATTGTGGAGGAAACAGAATGAATAAACTCAAGTTCTCGAGCCAGATTTCCAAATGAGTTAAAGTAACTAAAAAAATAACAGCGTGTGCTGGTGCGAACAATTGAAAACAGGACATTTTGTGCCTATGCCTACAAGCAAAAAACAATACAGATCTAACAAATAGCTCCCAATAATCTGAGTGCACCTCTTTATGGCAGCTCAATACACCTGTTCATATCCGAGAGCAGAAAAAATAGGTTTCATATCCAATGACATTATAATATAAGAAAGAAAACCACGTGTATTCATGGGTTTCAAAAGAAACAAAATGATCCTAAACAGCTTATTTATTGTTAGGTTCATTCAATCTAGGCCCCTTTTGTAGAAAACTTGTTCTAGAGTTATTTTATTCTACACCAGTTACCGGAAACTTCTTAGATAGGTGTGAAGCCCACTTCTCGAAAACTCACTTTGGAAGCGCGATACTTCTCACTTCCAAAACTTGACGAGAATCTCGATTCTCTCACGTTTCTCCTATGCTTTCCACATGCTTCATCTATTTCTCTTACGTGTTTTCTCACTTACTTTTCATGTTTTTTATGTGTTTTCTCTTACACTTCACACTCACTTCCATGTGCTTTCTCTAAATTGAGTCATCTTTTTTAGATTTTGTTAAAAAAATTAATTCTTACACTAAAAAATTATGAAATTTAAGAATAGTCACTTTTATTTTAGTTTTTATTTGCATTCCATTTCGATTCTCATTCAATTCTTATATTGTTTTTTTTAATTTCTCGCTTCCCCGCTTCATATACATTTTAAAATGCATCGCTTCTCGCTTCCGCTTCCCGTATCATTTTCCACTTCCTAGTCTGGCAACCTTGGTCTACACTTTCCAAGCATTTTAGCCCCTCATTTTATCTTCTTCTTTCTCAGCCATAAATTAATAGTTTGAAATTTTTCACAGTTAGTTCATAACAATTACAAGCCAATAGTTTTAAATTTTTCACAGGCAGTCCATAACAATTACAAGACACTATCAAGATCTAAAAATGATGACTGCCAGTTTAGAGAAAGCAAATGAAAATGAGAGAGAAGCGTGAGAAGTAGTCTAAGAGAAGATAATAATAAGAAGAAATGAAGTGTGTGGAAAACATAAAAGAAGCGTGGGAGAATCGAGATTCTCATCAAGTTTCAGAAGCCAGGAGTATTGCGCTTCCGAAGCGAGTTTCTGGGAAGCAGGCTTTACACCTATCTAAGAAGCTTCCGGTAACTCTGGTCAAGAATATATAACCTAAATTAAGACCATGAGCCTAGAATCAAGCATTCAGAACAGCAACAACAAAACAAACAAGTCTAAGTAATCAACTCAGGGTCATGTAGACTTAGACATCAGGATATCTATGCAATATCACTCACAAAGACACTAAACAGCTGCTTTAATATTTCCTAAACATGCGTGATGCAAACTAAGATGGCCCCACATGTGCAACACCATTGAAAATTTGTGTTACAAAAATACGGGAATATAGGGGGGCATTTGACTGTTTGTCCGGGTTTGGACAGAACACCCTGTCCAGGACAGACAACACAGCATTCTTGTTCAGGACACAATGTCCAGGACATGAGCTTTTTATTTTTTTTAAAACCTGTCCCTGTCCTGTGGGATGCACAGACGCACAGAACAGCACATCCGCTGTTTGACGGGGGCATAGTCCCGTTGACGAGCAGGATGCACATTCAAACACACCCTAGATGTACATGATTCAAGGACAGGACATAAGTTCGCACGAATATTTAAAAGATACAGAAACATTTGTATAGATATTATAATAATAATAACAATAATAAAGTAATAATATATAAACTATTTTGTATTTTGCACAGAAGCTTTTGTGTTTCATATTATACTTTATGAAAGCATTTTTGTGCTACTATAATTTAATTAACATAAAGTATCTCATATTACACATCTATTAGTGCATTTTTTTTAATATTTGTTAAATGAGATGACAATGCGCAATGATCTCTCTCTCTAAAATGAAGTATGTCTGTCTTCATACATGCATGCATCTAAGCTTATGTGCAAGGATGTCTATACGTATGCATATATCTCTTTGCCTATGTCACCCGGACATGCCATTTTGACATGAGCGAAAACGCTAGTCTTTATTTTAATAATTTTTATTACTTTTCAAATTTATTTTCATAGAAAAGCTATTTTAATGTTAAAATATTCAAAATAGCTTTTTATTTAAAAATAGGTTTTCTAAGTACTGGCTATACAAGAAAAGCCATCATGACAAATGTCATTCAATGTTATGAAGGGCTGAGAAAACCATCACTCCTTTATTTCTGGTACTTGCAGGGAGCAGAACCATCATGACAAATGCCTCTGTGAAACACAAGGTATGAACATAATGACAGAAAAATGGTACTATGGACAATATATTAAACTCAAAATAAATCAAAATTCTAGTAGTTTCTAATGCTCAAAGAGGTACAGATTCATGCAGAAATGACACAGATGAGTTGCTGATGTTCAAATAAAAAGTGCACCATGCATATCTGATAACAAGAAAAAAACAAGACTTAGATTACAGCTGATGGACTAGGGGTGGTAGGACACTTATTTACAGGTTTCCTAGTGGATCCTAGATGTAAGTTTAGGGTATGTTTGACGGCACGTCCCGCGCTTCGCACAGGACAAAAAACACAAAAAGTACACATTTTTTAACAAACGTGTGATGCGGCGGACGCGGGGAAGGTCCAATATTTACTGTTATTTATGTTCTACATACCCCCCTGTTACGAAAATAACAGGACACGAGGAACGATTAAAAAAAGCATTGACGGGCACGAGGAACCATTAAAAAAAAGCATCGACAAGCGGCGGAGGGGGAGGGGTCCGTGAACTATTTCCCATTTCTTGGGTGATCTTTTGACGCGGGGATCGGAAGGATGTGTGGAGGGACGATCATCTCCGACTTCATTCAGACCAACCAGGGAAGCAGGAGGCTCACGGCGGACTAGGTGCTGAATGGAGTCCCTAGTTACTATTTTGAAGCCCATCAAGACGCCGGTGATGTCGCCGACAACGATTTTGGGGGTGATTTTTTATCATTCCTTTTATGGGTAATGTTGCTATTCGGAAAAGAGACAGAAAGTTTAAGGGAAAAGGTGATTTGCAATTTTCTTTTGATACAATTACCGGAAAAGGGGAAAAAATTTTTTTTATGGAAAGCTTTTTTGCGTTAAGTTTTTGTTTTTTCATTGTTTTGTGCTTTTGGTTCTTTCATACTTCTCCTTTGTTGTCAAGCTTAGTATTTGGAAAACAAGAGAGAAAACAGGAGAATGTGATTTCTTTGGGCCTTTGCATGGATACCCACAAAAAAAGAAGAATTGAAACTCTTTTTGTTAATTTTTTATCATTTTTTAGAGTTTCGTTTTTTTAATTTACGGGGATGTATTGTATAGTTTTTTTTGTGATTAATGTTGTTAGTGAAATAAAACAGATGAAATGTATGAAAGTTGGTGTCTTTGGGTGTTTGCATTGTTACGCACGGGGAAAGAAGGAAAAGGAAAAGTTTAGTTTTTTATTAAAATTTGTCTGTTTTGATGTCTGTTTTTTCTTTGTGATTCATAATGAAGAGGAAAAAATCTGGTGAGTTGCTTAATTGGAGTTAGATAAATCCAACAAACAATTTTGAGACTCTCACTCTCCGGCGTATAGTGACAGAAAAAATAGGACGAAATGCTTGCCTGGTTTGCCTAAAACTCAAAAGAAAAATAGTAGCAGTTTTCTTTTTTTCCTTTTTGAAATCTTAGAATTTTTCTCTTTTTAAAACATGTAAAATGGTGGATGGATCGGGTCATACGATCCAAAACAAAGTAATTTGACCCATTATCCATGACTGTTCAAGTTGTCCACACATCAACATCAAACATCGGACAGTTGGAACAGAGCATCTAAGTACGGTCCAAACAAACGTTGGACTTGGAACAGTTGTTACGGAACAAACAGAACCAATGTTTTGTTACGTATTTTTTGTTCACAGTTGTTACGGAACAAACAGAACCAATGTTTTGTTCCGTATTTTTTGTTCATTTTGTCCAACCCTGGACAAGCCATCAAACGTACCCTTAGGGGGCCAAGAGATCCTGATCCAACTACCAGGTAGCACCTTGGATCTGATTCGTCAGAATAATGAGGTGTCGAGCTCCTACTAGCCAATAAATTGCTTAATGGCTAAGAAATGGATTTAAAGAAAGCCAGAGGAGTTTGATTTAGGGTTTTAGAAAGTCTAATCACGAAAATCCATGGTTTAGGCAAGTTGGTTTGGGTTAAGACACATTTTCCATGGTGAAACAACCCCAATATGGTAGTTTTGGAAAAATTTCTTGGTTTTATCAGAACTCTTTGAATATAACTCATTTTAAAAGGAAATTTATTTATCTTTTGAAAGATTGTAAAGTTATATTCAACTTTTATTTTATGCTTAAGACCTAAAAACGTAATTTGATAGGTCAATAAAAGTAACTCAGCAAGTTACCTTGGTGATCGTTAATATAACAAGAGTATAATTATTTACTTCTAAACAAGGATTGAAAAGGGAAGTATGCACAAGGGTATGCAGTTTCTACTTCGCGATAGATGAGCAATGACACACTTCCTCATCATAATAGCCATGGGTACAGCACATTAAATGTGCACCAGAAACATGCTGTGCAGCAAGTGATTGTGACTTAATTCAGTTCAGAATGAAGGCTTGGTTATACGCACTGAGAGTTAGAACTTGGAACTTCAAGTCTCTCATGTCCACCTTTGATGCAAATTCACACTGTTCTAGAAGAAAAAGAGATCTTTCAACAGAGAAAATAGGTCAAATGGCATCACTCACCCAACTGGCTGCAGTGTGAGCACGTATTAGACTATCAGACGAACCAGCTCAGTTGATACTTGAGTGTCTAAAAGAACATTTCTATAAGAGGTTGATATTCTTGACTTTGAGTAGTGGGTAACTACAATATGGGAAGAAAAAAGAGTCCATGTGATAGAGAAGCATATGTTAAGATGGTTGTACTGAGCAACAAAAAGAGAAATGACACAATAACAATATTGGTCAGGATGGTTAAAAAGACACAAGTAGAAGGCATTTGGAAAATAGGAAAACCAATAAAGGCTTGGACAGATGGAAGGCGTTAAAGACTATAGGGAAACTAAGGTTGTAACTCTAAATAGGAAGAGACGAAGGACAAGGACTTGCAAAGCAGAACTCAAGTAGTTGCAGCAAAGCTTGATGGATGGTGGTCGGTAAATGCTTGAGCTGCTTCCTATGGTCCGGTTCACGTTGTCCTAATTGAGAACCAGACCCCAGGCAAAAACAAAGGTTTGTATCATTCATAATGACATTTTAGAGGTAGTAGTAATGCCAATGTAGAGAAGGAAAGCTCCTTTTATAAGAACACGGCTTGTCCTAATTGTGAACCAGAAGATAGGCTAAACAAAAACATGTCTCATGCAGAGTGACATTTTAAAGTTAGTGGAAATGCCAACATAGAGAAGGGAAGGATTCTTCACCTTCAACACAAGGAGTTTTCTTTTTCAAGGTGAGCAGAATCATATTACAGGTCAAAGCTGGATGTGGTGCGCTAGATACCGCACAGAATAAATTTTTCATCTGGGCTGCAAACTAACCTTTCTCTACAATTTGAAGGTTAGACAACATCAAATTTACAAATTTGATGGAAATGAAATGCGCAATGTAAAACAAGTCATCAATTCAGAAGCAGCTATAAATGGAAAGATAGAAGTGTCTCTCTTGATGCATATGCTCATGAATTGTCCATGACTCCATGACATCCAAAGATTGTAGAAAGATATATTAGTCTTCCAGATAGCATATAACATGTAAGCTTAGTGCATGATTCCCTTATAATATTTTTACCCATATGCTTGCAGATATTTAGAATCAAAATCAATAAGGAAAAAGAAAAAAACAAACAAAACCGACATGGTTCCAAACAAGAAATAATCTGCATTCCACCAGAAGTCGACTTTAAAACATAAGGTGCTGAATTGCCAAAATTGGCCTTGCAATAAGGTGACAGAATCATATGAAACTAATTTGCCCAATATGGGTTGCCGGTGGTTAAAATAAAGTGCAAATAAACTTTGGCATTTAAACTCAAAATACATGATTTTTTATGCCAAAATTAGATTGGATACTATGAAACCAGGCAGGTGAGCTAAGCAATATCAGCCAAAAGTATTAATATCTAAACACAACAGTGAAAACATACACCAAGCAAAATAAGACAAGTGTACAATTTGACCAATAGTACAACCACATATCTTCCCTCACACAGCAAAAAGCAGGTGGCTAGGAAACCATTCAGTAGAACTGCCAGCAAATCTAATATAACTCACGAATCCAGTAGCGTACAAGCAGGTTGTTGCAAGATGAAAAACAAACTCATGCCAATTCATACCTCTCATTGAAGTAGTAAATCGTGCACCTGGAAATCCTTTTTGAAGCCATCAAAATCAAGCAGATCATATTGGATAAACTCAGTGTGAAAGAAAGCTATGAGAGTAACATCTAAAATAGAAAGCTTAAAGCCTCACTGAGCAATGCAAGAGGCATATGATAATAGAAACGAATCATGAAAAATGCAAAATTCGAGGAGAAAAATACAGAATGTTATAATATCCAGCATAACATGAACATAATAACAAGAAAAAATAGCATCATCATACTAAAACTCTACAGTGAGCAAAAAAAATGCACCCACTTCAAAGCTCCACACATGCATGTGCTAGCAATATCATATACATCAGTTCACAACACTAGTTCTTGACTGATTCAGATCTAGCTATTGCTCGTCAAATATTTAAGATGAATTCAGACCGAAAAAGGGTAAAAATGTTAGAACATATAACAGACAAAAACACAACATAAGAACTTTTTTTGAAGAGAGCCACCAATTTGTATATTGCCCCTTCAAGTTAAAAGAAAAGGTGAATAGCAATGAGTGCCTGCCTTGAGAAAAGAGAAGTCCTTCCTTCATAAGCAAGCATATAGAGCAGTTGTATTTTCCTCCTGACTTTCCAAAAGATATCTACAAACCAGTGGCAGGACATGCAAAGAAACAGAGAGTCCGCATAAAACAATTTTGTGATTTTAAGTACAGACATCAATTGTAAAGAACATCAAAAGGTAACCAAATTCCACAGCCTTAAAACCAAATTCATCCGGTGATAATACAACCAATAAAGGAGAATTTTCCCAGAGTAACATAACGCGTAAACTTTTCTGATTACTCACCTCAATAGGGGTCATCAACTCTAAAGGTTTCTCCCAACTGGACTGCTTAGTCTTTTTATTGTAATAATACCTATGCACCATGAGACAAATATGAGATCCCAAAGAATGAATTAAATAGTAAACCACCTTCTAAAACTCAGACAGGAAGCAAACAGTTGGATATGGGTCCAGTCATGCTTGAACCACACTACTGGAATTTTTTTTTTAAATCAGGTTCTTATGGTAATTCATATCTCATATAATAATCAAGGATCTGGATTTACTTCCAGATTTGATGACAATAAATAAATTTGTTCACATATATGTGCTTCTCGGACCCAAATCCAACGACATTGGCCATTTATGTACCAAAATCTGACCCAGATTTTATATCTACCACCAGTTGATGGCTGAACCAGAAACAAGCAACTGCAAGTAGCATAATGTAAGCAAAAATACCTCTTTCCATCAGCAGAAGTGTGCTCTTGCCAATCTGAGGAAGACTGAATATTAGAATTAGCTTGAGCAGTTGCTGCCTGAATTCCAAATGAGAGAAAATTAGAATCACTTAGGTCAGCAAAACAAAAGCAGCAATTAGAGAAGTTTGCAATTGAAAAAAATCAAGAGAGAAATTTTCTAAAGAACAATGGCATTAACTAAAAGAGAAAATGTTGCATTCATATGTTACCGTAACAGTGGAAGATGCTACAGCCTGCTGGCCAGCTTGCAGTGATGGTGCAACAAGTGGCCCACTCTGGACCCCTGATGGCAACCATGGTTGTCCTCCTGATATAGGTGGTGTATGTATTTGTGAAACAGGCTGCTGATATTGGGACGGCATATTAATATTGCTTTGAGGCTGGCTAATAGAAGATGATGTTGCAAACTGCAAATACAATTTGCCATATATAAACAATCCTGTTACCATGAATCCTTCTAATGGTCGTAGGAATGAGGAGGGAAAAGGAAACTAAAAAACACTAAGAAACAGCAAGCCATGTCTCACAGTATAAGATGAAGATAACGGCACTCCAGGGCCTCCAAAACTGGCAGGATGAGTACTCATAGCCTGAGGAGTTTGCTGAGGCAGAGACAATCCAGCTGCAACAGGCATACTGTGTGAAGCATAGGGCCCTGGAACTCCTTGTGAAGAAGGTGCAACATGGCCTGGTTGGCCCGGCCTAGGAAGGAACTGCTGCATTGATTGTGCATACTGGTTTTGCTGTGTTTGTACAGGAGAAGGCACCATACTGTTGGGTGCTGGAATTCCTTGACCTACAGGTCTAAACTGCTGAGGTGCTGATGGAATGAACTGTTGAGTTTGTGAGGAAATGACTGGCCTAAACTGCAAAATATCATTCATGTCAAATAACGACATTGACTAGGGAAAGGCTGAATAGTGTGCGTACAAAACAATTCTGATCAAAATTATTACTTGCAAGGACATTGGTGAACCAAAATTCTGAGGTGGACCTGTTGATCCCACCATGGAAGGCCTAGGTGGCTTTCACAAACACAAATAAACATGATAAGCACCACAACCTTGTCAAGATGATAATACCAAGTCACAAGAATGGTGCGAGTTTAATATACCTGTGACGCAGATAATTGTGGGTTATGGGCCATTTCCTCAACAATATAAGCAATGAAATTTATCCCTAATGCAATCCCACTGGTTATCAGATCCACAGAAAGTGAGTTCAGTCAAAACTCGGTGAATGTATGTATATGCATGTGTATATGTATGTAGATACAAATAAATATGTAAATACAAGTATAAAAGAGGGAATCATGATTTATAATTAATTAATTAAAAGAAATTTTAATATTTCCTAGAAATTCAGGAAAGCACATTAAATAAATACTACACTTATAGCATCAAACAAATATCAAATATCTCTGTTTAAACCATTTTAGGCAGTCGTGGTTGCAATTCTTAGAACCACTCTAATAGATTTATATGTTAATTTGAGTTACTCGAAAAGAAACTGGGTGCCAACTTCCAAAAGAGCTTTAATTAACAAATTTAGACGACTCATATGAGACTTGATGGATCCATGAGATTTCATTGTCAGATCTGAAACCAGACACCTCAATCACAAATTTCAGGGGAAAAAATAATAAACAAAGGGCTTCACCAGCATCATATGATGAATTCAGCAAGAGCAGTTGAAAATTCATTGAAAGCAAGAGCACCTGCAAGATAATACACTAAAAAAAATCAGAGATATCCTATATCTCTCAGTATCCCGTTTGTAATGGTTACGATTGCAACTGCTAATAACAGCAATACTATGTCTGAAAGGTTACACGAATTCATGACTCAAAGAGAACCACAAATCGAAGGATTGAACACAAATGACCCATAAGACAATGGAGACTATGAGATTTCATTATCACCCACAAATATCAATTAGGTCTCTCTTTGACCGCTTTAAAAAAAAATAATTGTCGAATAATTGGATAAGCTCAGAATAGAAAGGTTTAGACCTCAGTCAACTGAATCTTGACAGAGTTTAAGGGTTAAACTCATGGTTTGTTTTCTCGGAACTCGGTATCAGATCGCTCGATTGCAAAACAGTGAGTCGGACAAATCGACTAGGTGATCGGACGAGTCAAGGTTTTTTTATTAAAAAAATATAACAAATTTATTAACTTTCAAAGTCACTAACACTATACGATTGAAACATTCTGAAACAACAAATTCTAAACGAACAAGTAAAGGGAAAAAAGAAAGAAAAAACAGCCAGCTGATTTCTCAGAATTTCAACCATTAAGCAGAACGATGAAACAACAGAATATGGTAACAATAAAAACAATCTAAGCGATTACAATTCGCGGAGGGCCGCAAAACGGCGGAAACGCTACACGATTACTACATGTAGACACTAAACGGATTTTCTGAAGGTATAAAAAAATGCATAGGCAAAAGGCGAGAAGCAAACTGCTTTCAAAGTAAAGCCAAATGCTAATTACCCAAATTACAAAAGCAGCGGCAGAACTGCCTCCAAATGAAGGAACAAAAAAACTAAGAGAAGGAAAGAGTTCATCATCATCGCAAAAGTAGCATAAGGAGAATGAGAAAAACAGCAAGCAACAAAGAAAGGGAAGAACGTACTGAGAAGGATCGATTGGGCAAGGAACCCTGCGATCTTCCGTCTTAGGGTTGTTATTCCGGCAAAATCTGAGAAAAAAAACAAATCATTGGGTAAATAATAAAAGGAAGAGATTTCTTCCCACAATGAGAGAGTCAGAAAGAAAGCAAGCCGCCAGGCTGCAGCTGCGAGCCTGGGGCCTGCTGGTTCATGGCTGAGAGCCTGAGAGAGAGAGAGAGAGAGAGACGGACCACAGTCGCCGTGATTGTCTGTCGCCAACGCCGGAGGAGAGGTCGTGATTCGCAGCGGCCGAGAGGCGAGATTTGAGATTTTTTTTCTTGGTTACTGGGCATATACCCGCTCCCTGGAACCGGACTCGACGGCTTAGGGTTTCAAATTGACAAAACAAAACAAAAAATGAAAATCGCTTTTGGTTTCAACTTGACGGATACGTATCGATACCGATAGTCGGCGATTTCCCGAGTTGATACGGACTAATCGACCGAGACACATATGAATCGGCCGAGTCAGCCAAAATTTAAGGTTAAATAGGGCGAGTTTGGGTGTATGCCGATTCACCTGGTATTTGAATCGGGTGTGTCCGAATCCTAGTTGACTCGTCCGAGTCACGAGTTGACTCGTCCGAGTCACGAGTTGACTCGCCGAGAAATCCAACCATTGTTAAACTTCAAACCTTTTCATTTTCTTAGTCTCAAGTAAACTAAAAGCACTGAATCAAGTTCACACCATGTAAGCATCAGTCCAAGTCATGAATCGAATCCATGTCTTAAAACTTTTTGTTATGATCTCATTCTTATTTGCTTGAAGCTGAATTGCCTTCACTATAACCTTCAAGCAGTCCATACTCAACACATCCACAAAAACAATCCTGATATCTTTCAGCTGCCATGACCATGATGCAGATCCAATTGAACCTGCATCTGCATTGAGAAAGACTGGTTCGGACCCGAAGAATTCGGACTCGTATTGTTAAAGTTTGGAACAAGCCCTAAAGGACCCGAGTCCATAGTGGCATTAGATGGAGCAAATCAAGGACCCTTAGGAGCTGCTAGATAGAATAATGGTTGAATAAAAGGGGGGTGAAAATTGGTGTTCATAAATTTGGTTAAGTCAACAAGGTAATACCTAAGTATGGGAAGGCCTTACCTATTTTTAGGAGAAGGCTTGGGAGGTATAACCTAGGAGTGTCTAACTTTAGGGTATGGTCAACAATTCTTCTTCTACTTTTAGATTTTCATTGTGAATAAATTTTTAATGTGTGTAGAGTTGTTATTACCCTTCTACACTCTATATATTATTGTTTTGTGCCTTGATGAATTAAGAAATAGAATTGAAATATTGCCTCATCTTCTCTCTCTCAAAATCGTCTCTCTTTCTCTCTCAATTCACACCCCCTCCCTCTCCCTCTCATGTTTCACTCATCTTGCAAGTTGTTGCATCAAGCTCATACCGTTCTTGGTCTGACCCATGGTACCTTGGCCCAAGCTAAGTTGAACGGTGGACTTGAGTTCCATGGTGGCCGAATCCTTGCAGCACCATTTAGTGCCCAGACAATCCCTTAGACCTCCAGACCTGTAGCAAACCCTCTAAAGAGTCTTATCTAAGTTATAATGAGTCAAATTATCCATAACCTAAGGTCAATCCACGTTTGCACCCCTTAGAATCAAACCAGTTCAAAAAAAACCCAACCCAATCTCCCTAATTTGACCCGATCTAAGCCTCAAATTTCAAACATAGGAGCTCTGACGTGTCCCCAATCAACCTTTCAAAAATCAACCTCGTACCATGTCTGACAAACCCTATTGGACCTAAAACCCAGTTTAAACCTAGTACCTTGCAACGTGTTCCCAAGCTCATGACTCCCAAACACAATGGAGTTAGGCCCTACGATTTTAACAGGACTGTTCCCTATGCGTCTAGAAGCTTGTCCTAAAAAATCATCAATTTTTGATCAACCATTTGAGAGAAAACATGCTTCTCTCTAAACCTATCAAACCCAAACAGAATTAGTCCTGAACATGACTCTGTTTGACCTACCCAACCAAACCCAGACTTATCGTGGGTCCACTAGGAACATAAGAACTCGGTATCATAGCAAACTCTTGTTGGTTCTCATGCTTCTTAAGAAGAGTACAGAAAATCCAACAGAGATGAACTCTCAGTTCATTCAAAAGTTCGTTGAAGACGCCCATGCAACTCTAGGCGATGTCGAATCACGTATGGCTGGTTTCAAAACCAACCTCCAAACCATTACCGTGCCACTACAACAACTTTAAGCAAGCATATAAACCCATCAGTTCCAGTTCACTGATGGAGGTGATAGAGCACATGAGGAAGATCATGATGAATGGGAGGATGAAGTACAGGCCTTCATTATTGGGTGACACCCGGAGGACCCGTGAGATAGATCAAGGATGCGCAATGCTTCTTTTGTTTCTCTTATGCACCAAATCAAGATTTTGTTTTCTATTTTCTCGAAAAAAGAGTTTTATGAGTGGTTATACAAAGCCAAGCAATATTTTGTAACCCAATCTATATTAATGGAAAGTAGACTAGGATGTGCGGTAGCTCACCTTGAAGTTGATGCTATTAGATGGTATTGTTGATGCAAACAACACCACATAACCCCTAGGTACGAATTTGAGTGAGAAATCTTCAACGGTTCAAACTCTCTCTCTATGTAAACCACAATGTAGAGATTAAAACCTCAAACAAAAGGGGTTGGTCCAAGAGTATCAAGCGAAATTCAAGATTTTTTACACCATATGCGATGATTGGTCCAAATTTACATTGATCAAAGAGTTTGTTAGAGGTCTTCTGGAAGACATTAAAGTCGAACTAATGGCCCTAGATATGCAAATCATTGAAAAGTGCTTTATCAGGACATGTGTGATAGAGGATCAATTGAAAAAGTCAACTCATTTCATGAGGCCAAATAGACCCCCAAATAGGTATGGACACTCCAAACTGGTTAGAGGTAGTGAACCCAAAACCAAATTGGGTACCAATATTAAAACCGAGTTCATCTAGATCCAATTGGTTGATCGTAAGAGCAATGACATTTATTCTAATTATGACGAGAAGTGGAACCTGGGTCGTTAATGTAAAACCCTAAAAATGTTGGTTACAAAAAAGGAAAGCGAACAAGAGTTAGGTGATTCAATGGATGAGACTGAGCAAGGTCATGGCATCTCTTATCATGCCTTGACCGGAGTCTCTGCCTCAAACTCTATGTGTGTTTGTGGTCATTGGCACAAGGAGAGTGTTGAGGTGTTGATCGACACAGGATCAACTCATAACTTCATGTGAAAAGATCTACAAATCATGGGTTGCCCAACCAAAGACCAAAGATGGTCTGATTTCATGGTGGGAGACGAAAGCTACCTCAAATGCTCGTACGTGTGCCCACAAGTTGAGCTGGATCTCCAAGGATCCAAGTTCGTGATGGACCTATATTTGTTGCCCATTAAGAGTGCACACATGGTCCTTGTCATGAGTTGGCTTAGAACCTTGGACATGAACCAATGGAGTTTTAGCCAAATAGAAATGAGCTTTGAAGTCGCCAGAGAAAATGTTTGTCTTAGGGGTCACACACCCAAGAGAGGTGTAGGAGGGGAATCGAAATAAGCTCTCAAAGTTTATAAAGCCTTCATTTGCATGCCTTGAGTGGAAGACATCAACAAAAGTATCTCCAATAACCCCTCTCCTAAAGGAGAAGCAATACTCAGTATTCTCTTGGTTGTGACTTGCAAAATACGAGGAGAAGTGTGTAAGGCGCAGCGTGAGAGCGAGCATATTTAAAAGATTAAGAAGGCTCTCAAAGAAAACCAAAATAGTCACTTAAATCATCATCTTAAAGGGGACCAAATGCCTTTCTCGAGTTGAATGGTCCTACAACACCTCTTACCATTCATCCATTAGGATGATCCTTTATGAAGCTTTATATAAACAAACCCCACCCAAAACCAAGGCCTATGAAGAAGGGTCTACCAAGTCGATCGAGGTTGATCAGCAATTAAGGCAAAGAGGTGTAGTCTTGCAAGAATTAAAGAAGATTTTAGCTAAGGCAAAAAAACGGATAAAGCAAAATTATGACAAGCATCGAAAGGACCAGGAGTTCTAACCGGGAGATTGGGTATGGCTTAAGCGAAGATCCAAACGGCAATCTCAAATCGAGGGGAGCAACTACAAGCTTTCTCTGCACTACCATGGGTCATACCAAGTGGTAGAGCACATCAAATTGGTGGCCTACAAACTCTGGCTACCTCCCACTGCCCAGGTCCACCGTTGTATTAAACGGGTTGGGTTCGTGTTAGGGGTATGCCAACCCGACTGACCCGTTTAATAAATGGGTTAGACGGGTGGGTCAACCCGTTTACCCGAACCCGACCTGTCAACCCGTTTACCGACCCGACCCGCCCGCCAACCTGTTTACTCGTACCCGACCTACAACCTGCCCGCCAACCCGTTTACCTGAACCCAACCCACCAACCCGCCAATCCGTTTGCCCGACCCGACCCATTTATTAAACGGGTTAACCATGTTGTGTCGGGTTACCCATTTAATAAATGGATCGGGTTCGTGTTTGCCACAGCCGACCCGTTTAATAAACTGGTCGGGTTCATGTTGAGGTATGCTGACCCGCCAACCCGACCCTATTGCCACCCCTACTTATAAGTAAACAATAATATATATGGTCTACTATAGCTCCGACGTTCAGAAATATTGAAGGTCAAATGTTTGGTAAGAGAAATGCATTATGTAATGACGAAAAAACAACTTAATACATCCTTTTTTATCTGAAGCTAACTTACAAGGACCATACTGATTGAAGCATTTGAAACAATTTCCCCAGTAAACTAAAACCTTTATCCATACTAGTTCAAAAAAATCCATAATCACACGCTCGACAGTATAAGAGCCAAGCCTAGCCAGTTCCAGCTTGGCTTGACATGCTCGACGCTTGCTCAATATCGTCTCGAGTTCATCTCAGGATTGAACGACCAAAGCTTGGCTAGCGCTTGAGTGTGGATTGTTAGAAAACAATCAAGATCAGACTTTGCTTAAATCAAGCTCGAGAAGAGTGTCACTGTTTGGGAGAAATGGTAAGGCTTCACATGACAAAGAAAACATGAAAGTAGAGTTGTACGAGGGAAAGAGAAAAAGATGGAGACAATAATGGGGGTGAGGGCAAGAACAAACCCTCGCCACTGGATCACCGCACTGGAAAGGATAAGAAGCATCAGGTGAAGATCACTGTCAAGGGCACTGATATGAGGGAGGGCATGCATAAGGATGCCATGAATCATGCCCTAATTGCATTACAAGAAAAGAGGATGTGGGAGAAGAAAGAGACAATACTGAAGTCCGAGGAGCGGAAGAAGAAGATGAAGAAAGAGAGGAAGTGATGCTTACTTTGCTGATCACTACTAACGATCACATGTCGATTCTGGTAAAAAATTGCCTATCATCCTCACAAGAGAGTAGCCAAACAAAAATTTTCCCTCACGAAGAAACCTTATGAAGGAGGAAGGAGAATAGAGAGAGTGTTTTTGTTCAAAACTCATTTACCTTTGACAAGACGGATAAAAATAGGGATTAAAACGGGTCGAACCCAGACACAGACCTTGAATCTAACTAGATTCGACCTTTGGATGCAAAAATCCCATAAATGAGATTAATCATGAATAATTCGAGGTTCAGCTCTCCTTATTTGCATAGCCAAACACTAGAAAACTGTCTATCCTTACAAAGAAGTGAAAGTCAGCCAGGTGGAATGATAGTTTATACTTTATAGTACCCTACAATTAAAGTAAGTTAATCATAAACATACAAGAAAAAAAATGCAGCTAAGTTTTTCAGTACCCTGTAATTGTTGATGTAAGTTAGCAATACAAGACACTTCCTTTTGTTGGATCAAGGATGATTAAAAAAAATAGAAATTTCTGTCAAATTGGCAAAAGTGGCAACACATTTTGTAATGTTGATCTATATTTCATTCGTGACTTCTCAAGTAGCATTTTGTATTACATTCGTTGTAGACTTTACCACAATAGTACCAACTAGATCAATCCAATCCATAGTGCAAACTCATGGCTCGGTGTCGGATTGCCTAACCCTCAACTCGCGAGTCAGCGGGTCGACTCGGTAAATCGGACCAGTTAGGACTATACATTTTCTAGTGTCGAGATATGGTAAAAATCAGAACTCATTGTTAATATTTATAATTTAAAAACATATCACTTTTTATAACAAGTATTCTTTTATGGGAATTATGCATTAAAATCACAAAATGCATGAAAAAAACACATAAGAGGCATGTTGATCATTGTCATGAATCAGTGACCCAATTGGGGTCCGATTCAAGTTGACTCGTGCGATTCTTGAGTCGACTCATCAGGTTTGCCAACTATGATCTGATCCTCAAAAGAATTAGATAAAAGTGAATCAATGAGATCGATAACATTAATGAGGAAATCTAATGAATAAGCCCTTGTATAAGCTTTAGCCATCTCATTAGTAAATGGCTATAATAAATGATAAGCAGTAACTTCGTTACTATCACAACAATGCCAATCACCCATCGTTCACACTCCTTATTTGAAGAAAAACAATTCCCCTGAGTTTGAAACAACATGGCAATTTTTTCTTTCTTGCATGGTTTTGGAGGTCATTTCTATAATTTCATACATGATGTGTTAGTGTCTTTGTAGTCTTCTTTTCCTAGATATTAATTTAAATCTTTGTTTGTGAGTATTTATGCTTCACCACCTCCATGCATCATGGGTGCTATGATGCCTCGACTCAACACTTGTGACAACATTGAGGTGAAATGTTCCATCAAGAGGATAATATCACTTATAGGTTGTAATAGTCATAATTTGTGCTAAAAATGGAGTATTGAAGTGGGTTATGTTGGGTTGGGTGGAGAGAAAGAGAGAAAGAGAGAGAGAGAGAGAGACTGTGGTGGTTAAGGCTATGTTTGGGAGCCTTGAAATGGACGCAAAAAATGATGACGTTAAAAATGCCTAAATCTATGCTCTTTTACAAAATATCATGGTATAAAAACGTATAATGTCACGATATTTATTAAATAATGGGAGATATTGAGTCAAAATCACGGATTTTTAAATTTAGCATCTCATTATACTTTTTTGCACTGTATATAAGCCAACTTCCTTGCTGCGGTCAATCATCCCGTAGAGGATGAAGACCTAGTCTAAATAACCTTGAATGATCTTCCTCTTGAGTATGAAAGCTTTGTCAGACACTATATTCTTTCCGTGATATCTATGATTTGCTTGTCAACCAAGAGAAACATGTACTCTTAAATCACTCTAAGCCCCTTGAAACGTCTGAAACCCAGCAAACGACCTTCACTACCTCCAGAGGATGAGGCCGTGGCCGCAGTTCTTATCGTGGTCACGATAGAAGACAAGGTAGAAATTTTTCTCCAAATCCGTCCTCCACCAATCCTGTACCTCAGAGTCCAGCAACCCGTGGAGTTGTTGTCAGTATTGCAACAAACGTAGCCATACCGATAAAAATTGCTGGGATATTCCTAAAGCCTTCTATGCTATGTCACTTCAGTAAGCCACCAATGACTACTGGTATCCTAACACAGGTGCTACAAATCATCTATCCATAGATGATCAACAATTCTCCAATAAATCACCATACCATGGTAGTAAGCAAATTATGGTTGGCAATGGTAAGATGCATCCCATCTCTTCCATTGGTAATCTTACTCTAACATCTCGTGGTTCTTCTTTTGATTTAAAGAATGTTCTTCATGTTTCTGCTATCATGAAGAATCTGTTAACTGTGAGCCAGTTTACTAAAGACAATAATTGCATCTTTAAATTTACGCCTATGATTTTTTTGTCAAGGACCGGTAGACAAGCAAGATTCGTCTTAGGGGACCGAAATCCAGCGTGAGACTCTACCTAATTAAATCAGATAGTTGCATGCAGGTGACAGCTTATGCACACAAAGTAGCTTCTTTTGACACATGGCATCAACGTCTTGGACACGCCAACAAGAAAACTATTTCTTTTTTAAATTCCAGTAATGTTATTTATGTTAATAAAAATAATTCCACAAAAGTTTGTACGAGTTGCCTTGTCAGTAAAGCTCACAAACTTTCTTTTGGACGATCTTTGTCTTCTCCTCTTGAACTTCTTTATGCTGATGTGTGGGGGCCTGTCCTAGTACCTTCGCATGATGGTTTTCGATTTTATTTTCTAATTATTGATGATTTTACTTGGTTCTCTTGGTTGTTTCCTTTATATGCTAAGTCTCAAGTGTTTGAAATTTTCAAGACTTTCAAAAGTGTTACTGAAAAGCAACTCCAACGGCCTATTCGCTATTTTCAAACTGACAATGGTAAAGAGTTTACTAGTCATGAGTTTGACAACTTTCTACAGGAACATGGCATATTGCATCGGTTTTTGTGCCTACGCACACCAGAACAAAATGGGCTTATTGAGTGCAAACATTAACATATTGTTGAAATAGGGCTCAGTCTTTTGCATACCTCTTCTCTATCATATTCTTTTTGGGTTGATGTTTTTCACACTGCCACTTACATCATTAACCGTCTCCCAACCCTTGTCCTAAATCGCAAGACCCCATATGAACTTTTTTTTCCACAAACCTTCTGATTACAGTCATCTTCGTGTCTTCGGTGCTCGTTGCTATCCACTTTTAACACCTTATCGCACCTCCAAATTTTAGTTCAAAACCTCATCGTGCGTTCTTCTTGGCTTTACCTTCCGCCACAAGGGATATATGTGCTATGATCCCTCTCACAATCACATCTATATATCTTGTCATGTCCATTTTGATGAGTCCCTTACTGGTATTGAACCACAATCTGCTTCTTCCTCTCCTCCTTTTTCTGACTGGAGCCTCACTAACTGTGTCCTTCTTCCTCCCCCTCCTATTCTCCTCTCTCAACCAATGCCCCCCTCCCCCCAGAATGATTTGGCATGTCCGATTTATCCCATTTCCAGTGCTCCTCCCACTCCGGTCCCTGTTCCAGACCCACCTGTCTCCTCATCTTCAATACCCACATATGTTGTCAGTTGGTTGATTGATCACACTCATCCCATGGTCACTCGTTCTATGACAAACTCCCTTAAGCCTCATGCTTTCCTCTCGACTCGTTATCCCATCTCCCTTGAGTGCTTTAGCACTGTCCTCCTGCCAACTGAACCAACCTCCTTCAAGCAAGCCAATCTTGATCCCAAGTGGCGCACAACCATGACTGATGAATTCAATGCTCTTAAACTTAATCACGCCTGACATCTTGTCCCTCCTCTTCCACATTATAATGTTATTGACTCCAAGTGGGTGTTTCGAGTTAAATGACATGCTGATGGTTTTGTTGCTCGCTATAAAGCTTGCCTCATTGCTAAGGGGTTTCATCAAGAAGAGGACGTCGATTACTTTGAGACTTTCAGCCTTATAGTAAAGCCTACTACTATTCGTGTTGTTCTTGTGCTTGTCGTCTCTTCAGACTGGCGGATTCATTAGTTGGATTTTAATAATGCTTTTCTTAATGGTCTCCTCTCTAAGGATGTTTATATGACACAACCTCCTCGTTTTTGTTGATCCTTCTTGCCCTCAGTATGTCTGCAAACTTGACAAGGCTCTGTATGGCCTCAAATAGGCTCCACGTGCATGGTACCAGCACCTCAGTTCTTATCTGTTGTCCCACAATTGTCGTATCTCGCTCTCAAATGCTTCATTATTTATTTTCCAAGACCATGGCCTGGTTATCTATTTACTTGTTTATGTTGATGGCATTATCTATTTTCGTATCTCGCTCTCAGATGCTTTGTTATTTATTTTTCAAGACTGTGGCATGGTTATCTATTTACTTGTTTATGTTGATGGCATTATTATTACTGACAGTTCTTCTCTTGCTATTCAAGAATTAATTAAGTGCCTTAGCATTGCCTTCTCCATCAAAAATCTTGGGCGGCTAAATTATTTTTTGGGCATTGAAGTTATTTATGTCCCCTCTGGGCTCTTTCTCAACAAGCGCACATGTGCTCTTACGTTACTCCAACGTGCCTTTATGGCTGGTGCCAAGCCCATCACCATGCCATTAAGCTCCACCTCTCGACTATCTAAGGATGATGCTACTCCCTTTCATGATTCTACTTTATATCGTAGCATTGTTGGCAGACTCCAATATCTTACATTTACCTGGCCCGATATTGCGTTTGCAGTAAATAAGGTATGTCAGTTTATGCATCAACCTACTGTTACACATTGGTCTGCTGTCAAACACATCCTTCACTATGTCAAGGCAACCATTCATCATAGCCCATTTCTCGCATGGTCCTCTTCTCAACATCACAATGCCTTTTCTGATGCTGACTGGGGGGAGTCTTGATGATCGTAATTCTATTAGCGGTTTTGCAGTTTTTCTTGGCTCAAATTTAGTCTTCTGGTCCTCCAGCAAGCAAAGAACTGTTACCCAGTCCAATACTAAATACGAATACAAGTCCTTAGCCTATGCTGCTGCTGGTCTTCTTTGGCTCAAATCTCTTCTATCTGAACATGGACTTGTTCCTTCCTCTGCACCTATTCTCTGGTGTGATAATCTGGGAGCATTATATCTTGTTGCTAATCCTGTTTTCCATGCACACACCAAACATGTGAAAATTGATTTTCACCTTATACGTGACCATGTACAAAAAGGACATCTTCAGGTGCAGTTTGTTAACTTCGCCGATCAGCTTGCTGAGGGCCTCACCAAGCCTCTACCAGTCTCACGTTTTACTGTTATCCATAACAAGCTCAACGTTGTTGGCCCCACGTTGAGCTTGCAGGGGCACGATAAGGTTACCGAAAACATAAGAAATATGCATGTGATTGATAAGGATAAAGTCAGAGTTAACGTAGAGTCAGTTCAGTCTAGAACATTGATTTTCAATGATAACAAAAGCCTGAATTCGTTGAAAGACAACGATGCTCTGGAAGCCAGTAGCAGTTCTAAGAAGATTGAACTAGGCATAACGTGAAGAGTCCACGATCATCAGCTCTATCGCTTCTGATAAACGATAGAGCTCAATTTTAATAAAAACGATAGTCTTTATCATTTATCTGTATTGTGTTTTATTGTATTTGGTAATCTCATTGATGTAACATTTTTTGCATATATATATATATATATATATATATATATATATATATAACACTCGGTTTCTCTATGAAAAACGTACAGGAAAAATCAAGTTTTCTCAAGTGTCTATATTCCTTTCAGATTTTCCCGAATGGAGCTAAAGCTGGCCTAACAAACACCATTCCACTTTGGATAAGACTCCCAGGTAGAATTCTAAATTTTTTAAAGTTGTGAATTACCTCAATGGATCTCTTTGTGATGTGGATATTCACACTCGCACCATGCAAACACATATCCTTTGTGAGAATTTGCATGCAGGTTCCTCTCAACTTTGCCCTCAGCATTTCATTGAAGTGTTTGATTGAGTTGGGGCATAAATTTTCTCAAGAGGTCATCTATGAAGGCAGGGTTCATTGTTGTTATTATTGTGGATCTGATGACTTGCAGATCTCGATCCTCTTCCTCGCATGTCATTGCACCTACAGTTGACACTGACTCAGATGTTGATCTAGTGAGCAAAGTATCCTCTGAAAGCACCTATTACAACACTAGATTCTCGTTCCTTTGTGTGAACCTTTACCAAGTCCAACTCCCCATTTTCTATCATATTTTGAATCTTATAATACCTCATATCAGTGTGCTTCGACCTACCATGACTTGCCAGATTTTTTGTCAAGTAAATCACACTCTGACTATCACAATAAAGTTGCACCTTTCTTTGCTCAATTCTGAGTTCATTGACCAACCTCTTAAGCCATGTGCCTTTTTTTGTTGCTTCTAAAGCTGCCACAAGTTCTGATTCTGTTGTGGACATAGCAATAACCAATTATAGCATAAACTTTCAACTCGCTGGCCCACCTGCTAGAGTAAATATATAATCATTCATGGATCTTCTTTTAACTAAGTCTCATGTTAAGAAAATAGACCTCCGTTCAGTTGACCCAAAAGACTCCGGACCAGATTCAGGATCCAATGTGGGTGCAGAGTCTCTTATGATGAATCCTATAGAGACAAGGATTCTTAGTAGTAGGAGGTATTTTCATACGGAGATTACTGACCAGAAGACGTCAACCCCAAGTGGGACGCCCAGTCAAACTTCTCTCTATCAAGGAAATCAAATTTGTATAGACTCCAAGAAGCTTATCCTTCCCAAGCTGGATTATACTAATAAAAGACACGATCAAATAAGGACGTTGTCTCTTGTAAAGGTATCCACCTCCCTCTCTGCGTAAAGTAGATAAAGTGAGTTTTCTCGTGAATATAGGTTATGATAGACCAAACCACGTAAAATGTATTATTCTAGGTGTTTCCTTGCGACTTACATTGTAAAGTTGTGCTTAAAGTCTGTTTTGCTTTTGTTGAGTCTGATGTAAGCTGTCCGATTTAGGTGAATCAATATCCCAAAGGGGTAGCCCGTATGCTTGAACTATAATAGCCCTCAGGCAAAATTGTGAATGAATTAAATGCATTGAGTTTTCTTTTGTTCACCCTCGTTGTGATTGCTTCTTGTGATTGCAATTCTTCTCTCTCTATTATCTCTTGCTCTCTTGCACTCTGATTACAAGCTTTCGCTACTGGCAAGAGAGCTAACAGGTAAGCTTGCAGTGGTAAGGAAGGATCGTCGTGCAACGTTGGCCTATTGAAGGAAATAGGCCCATGACAAGTGGTACCATAGCCCATTCTCATGCTGAGGAAGGGACTTCAGAGTCGGTGTCGACAGACACGCCGACAAGCTGCGATTTGTGAGCAAGACATCGTGGCGCCTTATCAAAATATGTGCAACACCAAAGGCAAGGTAGTTGTCGAAGCTGGGGAGATGGGTTCACCTCGGGGCCAAGAAGAGATGGTTGCAACTGTCAACAAGCTGGTGGAAGATGTGACTTCGCACGCGGAAGCGATTTCAAGTGCAGTTGAATCATTTGGTGGACTGAATGATATGGTGGTGAGCCTGCAAGAGCAGGTCAACTTACAGATGAGGCAGATCACTTTGTTGATGACAAGAGTGGCTCACTTGCAGACTGAAGTAGGGGAGCTTCAATTGAAAAAGTGCACATTGCAATGGTCAGTGATCTTAAATGGTAGAAATGGTAAGAGTCCATCAATGATTGATGTGCCAAGACTCGCAAAGTTCAATGGTTCTCGAGACGACAACATTGAGAATTTTTTTTTCCAAGTAGAAGACTACTTGGATATTTAAAATGTGACGCTTGAAGATCTCTGGATTAAGGCTGCATCAACGTTATTGGATGGGGATGCTATCGCTTGGTGAAGGCGAAAGTGCAACGACATGGAGAGGGGTAAATGTGTGATAGACACCTTTGACGACTTCAAAATAGAGCTGCGTAACTACTTCATGCCGAGGAATGCGCAGAGGCAGGCGTACCAGATGGTTCATGAGCTTAAACATACTAGTTCATTACAAGACTATGTCAGAACGTTCCAGAAGCTTATGTTGGAGTTGCCTAATATGCCAGAAGAGGGTAAGCTCAACTGGTTCATTATGGGACTTCAGCCATGGACACAGTCTGAAGTGGAAAGGAGCAACCCCTGTATTTTGAAAGATGCATAAGTGGCGGCCGAGCGGTTAGTTGACACTCAGCGCAAGCCTTTCACCCCATCAACTAAAGTCGGGAAAAAGCCTGACTACAGAGAAAAGAAGGATGAGCAGTGTGACAACGAAGGTGAGGCGTCGACACGCCATCAATCCGACAAGAAACAGAACTATACAAAACATAACAACAACAAGGGTACAGTTGTGACATGTTGGTTCTGTGGCGATAGGCATATCGCTAAACAGTGCCCCAAGCGCCTCATAAAGGACGACAGGCAAGTCAATGCAACACAGGAAGAATGCAGTAATACTGAATGCAATGACACTAAGGCCATGCAACCATAGATGAGAGTCATGCGATCGATCAACACAGCTAGAAGTTGCGCAGTTGAGAACAAGCATGTTAGCAAAGAACTGATATATCTCGAAGTCATTACGAATGGAAAGTCTACTTCAGCTATGGTAGACTCTGGGGCCACACACATCTTTGTCTTGCGAGAAGATGTAGAGCGGTTGGGCTTGAAGCCCAGGCCAAAGCAGAGGACCATTAAAACGGTAAACTCTGAGGCCAAGTCCATCCCTGGTGAAGCAAGAGATGTGACTATCCAAGTGGGGAGTTGGGCCGGCAAAGCCAACTTCTCTGTGGTGCATCTGGACGATTTCAAGATGATTCTGGGTATGGAGTTTTTGAGAAGCCAAAATATTATGATGCTGCCAAAGTTTAACACATTGACGATTATGGGGCCAAATTTGTCTCATACAGTACAATGCCTTATGCAAAAAGGCAAGTCTTCAGTGCTATCGGCGATGCAACTGAAAAAGAGTGTCAAGCATGGAGAGCAGACATCCTTAGTTGTTGTGCATACAGAAGAAGGGAAGGTAGAATCAACATTGTTGCCGACTCTAGCCCCATTGTTGAAGAAGTTTCAGGGGGTGATGCCTCCGGAATTGCTAAAGCGTCTTTCACCAAGACGTGAGGTCGACCATAAGATTGAGTTGACCTCGGGAGTGAAGCCTCCCGTAATAGTTTCATACCATATGGGGTCAACTGAGTTGAAGGAACTACGCAGGCAGTTAGATGAGATGTTGAACGCAGGCATCGTTCGTCCATCGAAAGCCCCATTTGGCACCCCGGTTTTTTTTCAGATGAAACATGACGGCTCCAAGCGGTTATGTGTAGATTACCATGCTTTGAACAAGGTCACGGTGAAGAACAAGTACCCATTGTCATTGATAGCAGACTTGTTCAATCAGCTAGGCAGTGCCCATATCTTTTCTAAGTTAGATCTGCAATCGGGTTAGTGGCAGGTGAGGATTGCTGAAGGTGATGAGCCAAAGATAACTTGCGTCACTCGCTATGGTGCTTACAAATTCTTAGTAATGTCATTCGAGTTGACAAATGATCCAACCATATTCACGACTTTAATGAACCAGATCTTCTACCCTTAGACAAATTTATGGTAGTCTAACTGGATGATATCGTGATCTACAACAGCAACATGGAGGAACATGTCGAGCACTTACGAAAAATGTTTCAGGTGCTGAAAAAGAATGACCTCTGTGTCAAACGATAGAAGTGTCTCTTCGGGCAGGAGGAGATCAACTTTCTTGGCCACGTTGTGGGGCGTGGTGTGTTGCGTATGGATGAGCAAAAGATAAGGGTCATCCAGGAATGAGTTTCGCCAACAAAGTACCAGAATTGCGGTCATTTATTGGTTTGGCAAATTATTATCGACGTTTCATCGAAGGTTATTCCCTCATTACTGCGCCCCTCACATATTTGTTAAAGAAGAATCGGGTATGACTATGGATAGGAGCGTGTCAAGATGCCTTTGATGGCTTAAAGAAAACCTTAGTGAGGGAGCCAGTGTTGTGACTACCTGATCACTCAAAACCCTTTGAGGTCCACATAGACACCTCAGACTTTGCCATTGGCGAAGTTATTATGCAGAAGGGTCATCTGATTGCATATGAAAGTCGGAAGCTGAAGGATGCAGAGAGGCGTTACACGGTGTATGAACGTGAGATGACTGCCATCGTGTATTATCTCAAGACCTGGCGACACTACCTTTTGGGTGCCGAGTTCATCGTCAGGACGGACAATGTGGTCATGACCTACTTTCAGACACAAAAGAAGCTGACGCATAAACAAGCTCGGTGGAAGATGTTTTTGGCTGAGTTCGACTTTGCCTTGGAGTACAAGGTTGGAAAGACCAATGTTGTTGTGGATTCTCTGAGCCGCAGGGCTGAACTGGCAGCTGCGCGCGCGGAGCCTTCTAAAGTGTATTTAGAGGGCACATTATTGAGCTACATATACGAAGGGACACATCAGGATTCGATAACACAACACCTTGTTTCTCTGTCGCAGGCAGGAAAGACTCAGCGATTTTGGCTACAGGATGGACTCCTCATAACAAAAAAGGGAGACATCTTCGTGCTGCTGTGGAGAAGCCTCCGCTAAGAACCGCTTAAGGAGTGCCATGATACACTATGGGCTGACCATCCTGGTCAAGAGCGGACCTTAGCACTCCTTGAGCGTGGCTACTTTTGGTCGCAGATGAGGGACGACGTTGTGGGGGTATATGCGAACATGCCTAATCTGCCAGCAAGATAAGGGGATAAACCAGAAGGTTGTCGGTCTCCTTGAGCCTCTGCCAATTCTAGAACGTCCTTGGGATAGCATCTCCATGAGCCTCAGTTCTATTTTGGTTGTGGTGGATCGTTTCTCAAAGTATGCCACCTTCATCCCAGTTTCAAGGGAGTGCCCTGCAGAAAAGACTGTAGAGTTGTTCGTAATGCATGTGGTGAAGCACTGGGGCATACCAAAGAGCATTGTGAGTGATCGCGATGCTTGCTTCACGGGCAAGTTCTGGCATAAAGTATTTCGACTACTTGTCTCTGATTTGCTATTTTCAACAAGCTTTCATTCGCAGACAGATGGGCAGACAGATCGCATCAACAGGATATTTAAGGAGTACCTTAGGCACTTTGTTAGTGCCAATCAAAAAAATTGGGTGAAGCTCCTTGACGTGACACAATTTTGTTATAATCTGCAGAAGAACGAGTCTTCAGGCCACAACCCGTTTGAGATAGCCACGGGGCAGCAGTCATTGACCCCACACACTCTTGCCGCACAAGAAAAGGGAAGACCATCATTCGCCTATCAGTTTGTTCGCGACTGACACGGGCAGAATGAATTGGCAAAGGCATTCTTACACAAGGAAACAAAGAGAATGAAGAAGTGGGCGGATAAGCATCGTCGGCCCGTTAGGTTCCAAGTTGGGGACCAAGTGTTGGTGAAGTTATATCCTAGGCGCACAGGCATTTTCCGCAGACGACATCGCAGACTGCTCAGAAAGTATGAAGGACCCTTCACCATCACAAAGAAGGTGGGCAAGTTGGCGTATAAGCTGGAGTTGCCCCCAGACTTTAAGGTGCACCCAGTGTTCCACGTGTGCAACCTCAAGCAGTTTCATCCAGACGATGGAGATCTAGAACGTGGCATGCCACAACGCGCTCCCATCATGTAGAGGGCCCCGACAGCACAACGGGCCGAGAAGCGCCTCAGTAAGATCCTTCGCCACAAGGTCAACTACTTGGGCGAAGTGAAAAAACATTTGGTACAATGGGTGGAAACAACGAAACCAACGTGGGAGCCTGCATTCTTAATGAACAACTGCTACCTGGCCGAAGTCAGGTCTTACCATGGAACAGATGGCGTCGAGGATGACACATGATTTGAAGGGGAGAGCATGTTCTCTTGTGACTTATATTGTAAAGTTGTGCTTAGAGTCTGTTTTGTTTTTGTTGAGTCTGATGTAAGCTGCCCGATTCAGGTGAATCAATACTCCGAAGGGACAACCCGTATGCTTGAACTGTAATAGCCCTCGGGCAATATTATGAATGAATTAAATGCGTTGAGCTTTCTTTTGTTTACCCTCGTTGTGATTGCTTCTTGTGATTGCAATTCTTCTCCCTCTATTCTCTCTTGCACTCTGCTTACAAGCTTCCGCGACTGGCAAGCGAGCTGGTAAGTAGGCTTGCGGCGGTAAGGAAGGATCGTCGTGCCGCGTTGGCCCATTGAAGGAAATAGGTCTGTGACACTAGGTGTGCTTTGTCAAAATCATGTGGTTTGAATCTTTACATGGTATCATGAGCAAATACAAACTCTTGTAAGTTGTGATCCTGGTGTGATATACTAATCGTTGGTTGATATGGCATCAAGTTCGGTAAGCTTGTCTTCCCTGAGTCCCAACCGTGAAATTCAATAAAACACGTTTTCCTCTCTAGTGCCCATCAGAAAGAGAATCTGCCAGCGCTCCGGCGACCAAAAGAACCAATGGGTAACGTGTGCCGAGATATCAAAGAGAACGCACACGAGAGATGTGTCGTTTGGCCGGAAATGAAGAACGAAGCTCAACGCAGCTGTTACAGGCGCTACAGTGCAGCTGTAACAGTTAGAATGTTGTGATCAAATGGGCCACTTGGCGTCGGGATTACGGAGAAAAGAAAAGATGTCCCATGAAGAGCCTGGGTGTTCTGGAATGTCAGAACGGCAGGCGTTCTTCTGATTCCTAAGAATTCGCCGGAGGCCACTGGAAGACTCCGAAAAATGTCTCCAAAACGGTCCGGAAAATCAGAATTCTACAACCATACCTGAGGCTTGAGTTCGATTGACACACGTGAAGTATCCCAATCGGCGATCAGAGACCACAGATGGAAAGGTCTCGTCGTCTAGATCGCCAACAGGTAGATAGATCGACTGAAATCCGCCGGAGATGGCCGGAATCCTCTCCGGAACAGTAAAAACGCTACTTGATGGCAGGAAATACAGATTTGCTGTAATTTACAGCAGATCGTCATCCGATCGAGCTGAATCGCTCCCAGATCATTTATATTCCATAGGAGATCGATAAAGACAGATTATACTCACCGGAACGAAGCAAAAATGGCCGGAAGAATGCCTTAGATCGCCGAAAATAGGTGATCCAAGGGCTGTGACACCTTTTTACTGCAGCAAGATTTTCTTGCTGTAATTCTGTAAATGTGCAGAAATGAAACAAGTAAAGAAGAAGATCAAGAAGATGAGAAGGAGAAGAAGAAAAGAAAGTATGAAACCTAAGAATCACTTGGGGCTACAGTTTCCTCCAAGAGCCTTTTTTCTTCTGCCTTGCATCAATAAAAAAATTGCTAACTAAAGCTTGGCGCAATGAATGACATCGCTAATAGGAGGCAGTTTGAAGCTTAAATGGACAACTGAACTTGAAGAAAGGGGGAACGACTATGCAAGACCTGAGCTACAGGAGGAAGGAATGATTTAGAAGAACCACTGGTGAAACTAGGTAGAATTGAAGGATAACTTTTTTTTTCTTTTTGCTATTAGCTTGATGCCTTAACTTGTTAGCGACAATGCTATTATCCTTTTTAGTTATTAGGTACTTAACACTATACATTTAGGTTTCTCCTAACGTACACCTAGTTGATGCAGCCGGTGTGTGTGTGAGAGAGAGGCGCCTCTGCTCACAAGTGCATCTAGGCACCGGTGAGATAGGGCCAGGCTGCCAGTTAAAGACGAATCCTACTTGGAGTATGCCATCTATTTGAACATATCTGATACCATCACCCAGATCAACTATCAAAAATCAACTTCCCAACATCATCTCATGGGCCAAACACCATTACCACACCCCATGCCACCTGAAGAAGCTTTTTCCAGTCGATACCATGCAAAGTTTACAACAAACTGGCTGCCACAACAGTCAACAACACTATACAACAGGTTGAATTACTAGTCAACCTTCTAGGAAATTCCAATAGTTCATCAAGAGCCATATAAGAGCATGACTTGTTATTTCTTATACACTCCCGCGTTGGTCAATACTGGATTCCTTTCTCCATCACGGATCCTTGCAGCTGAAAAGAGCTTTTCATGAAAATAGGACTATTTTTCCTTTATCTCTCATGAAAATTGCTTCAGCTCACTTACACCTACAGAATATCTTAAGGGGCTGTTACAGTTTCATCAAAAAGGAAGCGTCTTTCCCTCAAACAGGCCACTTTGAAGGGAAAGTGCTTCCCCATGAGGTTGGTATGAACCCATTTTGACAGGAAAGCTGCTCTTTGCATTTATTGTGGTCCCAACACATATTTCTCATGGACATGTTTGTTTCCCCTATCTAAGAAAGATGCTCTATTTCGTATGAAAGAGAGCCCCTTTCATAAGAAAGACATGAAACAAATGCCGGCCACAGGATTTCCTAGGACTGACTGTATATAGCATCTAGATGACATAAATACCTTTCCAGAAGAAAAAAAAACTCAACTCCGTCCAGTCATCTGCAGGAACTGAAACGAGGACCGACCACATCCTAGCCTATTATCCAAGCTTAACAGCTGATTGGGGCAAATCGCGCCAAACATAATCACAAATCCCGAAGCTTTCTTAACCAATGAAAATCCTGTTTGATAAGTTGTAACGAATGAGAAACATGTCCATATTTCTCATGGGCATGTTTGTTTCGCCTTTCAAAGAAAGATGCTCTATTTCGTAAGAAAGAGAGCCCCTTTCACAAGACATGGAACAAATGCCCGCAGCAGGATTTCCGAGGACTGGCTGTATATAGCATCTATGACATAAATACCTTTCCAGAAAAAAGAGCTCAACTCCATCCAGTCGTCATCTGCAGGAACTGAAACAAGGCTCAATCACATCACTAGCCTATTATCCAAACATGACAGCTGAATGAGGCAAATCCAGGGCTCCAAACATAATCACAAATCCTGAGGTTTTCTCAGCCAATGAGAAAATCTTGTTTGATAAGTTGTAGCCAATGAGAAACGTGTCCATATTTCTCATGGACATGTTTGTTTCCCCTTTCTAAGAAAGACACTCCAATTCGTATGAAAGAGCTCCTTTCATAAGAAAGACATGGAACAAATGCCCGCAGCAAGATTTCCGACTGATTGAGAAAATCCTGTTTGATAAGTTGTAGGCTTTTTTGTTTTTATTGAGAACATGTGGAAAATCTTGGCACATACACAATTAAAATAATCAAGAAAAATAATAATACATGGAAAATTGTTAAATATTAAACACTATGAAAAACCATAAAAGATTAATTCAAAAATCTCACAAAATATTAGGATTTTCAAAATCCCTATAATTTGAGACATTAGAGCTGATCAAAACAAGACAAACATCAAACAGAGTCGTCCAAATGTAGGTCGGTTTGAGTACAAAGTTATCGTACACAGTCTCTATCAAATTATTCATCAATTATGAACTCAGGGTTATCCCCACCTAATGTGCTTCTAAAACCTGAGGCTGCGATACACCTATAACGAATTCAACTTTCGTGATTTTATCATAATTACAAAAAACAAGTCATACATGACCCAGAACATCTTGTTAGTTCATGGGGCAATGATCAATTGTGACATTATATCAGATGATAACGCTACCAAGTTAACCAAAGATTGCATCAAATGCTTGAAATTTATCACAATTAGCGAAGAAGAAAAGCATCATAGCATGAGTTCTGAACATGAACAGTGCATATTAACAAAAGGTAGCTCTCTCAAGAATAGGGGTCAATTAATTTCACCATCTTCTCCAAGTTCCCCATCCTCAAGCTCTTCATAGGCACCATTCCTACGTGATCCATCTCGATCTCGCTTATGCCTCTTGTGCCTGCTCTCACTATCCGAGTCTGTTTCATACACATGCTGCTAAAATGCAACAATCAGCATGACAAATGAAGCATACGAGTTCATAATAATAGCAATCAGGAAGTGTATGCACCTTTCTTGATGACTTCTTCCGATCACCAGAATGCCTCCTGGATTTTCTGGATTCCTCATTTTCCTCCTTATCAGAAGTCACATCATCAGTTGCACTTTGGTGTCGCTTTCGGTGTCTTCTGTCCTTCTCCTTCTTCCTATCCTCTCTTTGACTGTAGTTAGTCATATCACCACTTTCACCTTCAATCTCATCTCTTCTAGGTCGTTCTTTTACCTTCTCCTTTTCACGTTCTCTCTCTTTTTCTTTTCTATCCTTCTCCTTCCTCTTCTCTTTCTCCTTCTCTTTCTCTTCCTTCTCTTTCTTCTTTACCTGCATATACAATTTATAGAATGCAAATAACAAAAAGATGAGATATTCTATGCACACACGCAAATTCTTTACATAGGAATTCTATATTCAAATGTGCAGCCAGTGTCCACTAGGCAAACGCTTTCTTCATTTGACTTAGGCAAATAACTAACAAAACATCTTAGCATAGTATTTCAAAACAGGCAGCCAACTCAGTGGGGTAGTCAATGATACAACTCAAGACCCAATCAACACAGACTTCTAGAATCAGAAAATAATTAACTTTAGGTCAGGTCAACTAAGATAAAATCAGTTGCAAGTTTTGATCTAAAATTTTCCCCAAATCATGCTTCATTTTCTGCCAATCAAAAATCCACCAGATCGACACAAGACCATTGGCCTCAGTCACATTAAGCAGTCTTATCTTGTGTTTGGTCTCCACCAAGAAGAGGAAGAATAGTTGAACAGTAAAGAATGATACCTTTTCTTCTTCTCGTTTCCGCTCTTTCTCTTTAGCCTTTTCTAACAAATGAGCTACATATTCCTCAAAAATCTCCCTTCTGAAACTATCATCACTAATGGCCCTGCTCATAAGAAAATCCCAAAATTGATACAAAAAAGAGAAACATAACTGAAATTTTCATATTTACAATTATAATACCTGAACTGTTGGCTATCTTCCAACAGCGACTTACAGTCCTCCCATTTAGATGATGCTGTTATTTCCTTTTGAAGAGAAAACAACCAAGCTATGTATTAAACCACAAGCAGCAGATATCTAGTGTATTGCCTAAAGATATCCATAGGTTGACCACTACACACCCTCTAGGTTAGTTACACATTTGCAGCCACTTTTTTAGTTGCTTTACCTTAACAGAATGCAATAGATCAGTGAAGTCATCAGCTAATTTTTGCCGCTTCCGGGCTTCTTTCTCATCTTTCTCCTTCAGTCTTTCCATCAACTCATCAAATACAATCTGCAAATATTACAGAAAGTAGTTTAATCCAAGTCCTTGACAAGGTTAGGCACAGAAATGGATTCAACAATCATGGCACTAAACAAAAGTACAGAACCTGATTGAACAAATATCAGAAAAAATTAAATTCATGGATCATTTGTCAAAAAATTAATAGGGTCCTCATCATACTGCACAAATAATGACCACGTCATGTGTCTGTGTTCAGTCAAGCACTGGACCACACTCTGAATAAACAAAGCGGGTTGCTCAACTTGCACAGAGGGAGGACTCGTGAAAGTTGGGAGAGCACTGCTGAGCAATCAGAACAAACCTGTGTCCCAAGACTATACAGGAAAAAAACAAACAAAAAAGAGGACACGTCCATAATCAAAAGGTTTTATTGAATACACGGGTTGCTCAACTTACACAGAGGGAGGACTCGTGAAAGTTGGGAGAGCACTGACTATACAGGGAAAATAAAAATAAAAAGAGGACAAGTCCATAATCAAAAGGTTTAATTGTGCACATCAAGTATTTTGATAAAAAATCATCCAGATAATTCTGTGCTCATGTGATCAATGAAGTGAAGCTTCCAATTTTGGTGGTGTAGATTCCAGATAAGTCTGTACAATAATTTAAAAATGAACCAATATTTCAGAAAAATTAGAAAATGCACTAAGTATTTGTAATGGTTAAGAAACAAGGTTAGATCCCATCAAATTTCGCAAATTCTCAATTATACCCTTCAAAATTTTATCAAACCCTTATAAATAATGATATATACAAATACAAAGGGGTAGCAAAACAAATACCCCTATAAACACATATTACATCCTATGGTGCCCGGACACTCCATTTTGACCTCAGTACCCGTGTTGAGACGCGTCGACACTTGGACACACCATTTTATCCTCCGTACATACAAGTTTGTATTTAATTTATAATTTATAATTATATTTTCAGTTTATAACTTTATATTTTAGATATAGCATATACATTTAGATTATATTCAGTTTATTTTGTATTTATGTAACATTTAATATATATATATATAGCCGTGTCCCCATACCCACATTTTTTGGAATTTCCATGTCATACCCTCTGTACCCGCACCCGTACCCAGGTGACATAGATTACATCTCAACACTCCCCCTCCAACTTGAGATGATGATAAGGGAATCATTCAAAGTTTAGAGAGAAATGTTCTAAAGTGTGATGGGGAACGACTTTTTGTGAACACAAGCAATTTTCTCTTTAGACCCCACATGCATAAGAGAGATGGTTCCATCTTAATAAGCACCCCTTGTAAAGTGACAATCAATCTCAATATGCTTCATTCTCTCATAAACTTAAGATTCTTGGCAATGTGAGTTGCACTCGTATTATCACAACATAAAGGGGCCTCTCAGAATAGTTGTATTCTTTATTCACTTTCATGAGACGTGTACAAAGGTAATTTTATAATCATTATATTGTAACCCCTTATTATCATGAGGCACAATATTGTAATCTTTCTTGTGTTTTAATCAAGATTTTCAGTCTAAGAAGCGGAAGCGACAGAAGCAGGAAGTAAGGCACTCCTAAAAATTTAGGAAGCAAGAAACGCGAAACGAATTTCAAGCAAATTGGGAATTGTATTGAAAGTGGCATGAGAATCAAACTGAAAGCAAAAAGGGAATCGAAGGGAAAATGAAAAGGAAGCAAATAGGGATTTGTATAAGAAGAAAAATCTAAATATAATTATATTTTTTCTAATTAACCAAAATATAAAATTTATGTTATCATTGACAAATCAAAGCATGACAAATAACAAACATTATAATCTATCAATCTCAAAACTGAATCATATATGCAACCATTTAACAACATAAATGTAATAACCTCGATTTTATACATTCAATTTATCTGAAAATAATGGGTATTTTTCTAAATTTGGGCCTGGGATCTGTGTTTCGGATCCAAGATCCACAATAGAACTATATATATATATAAGAAAAAAAAATTACTATAAAATAAATGAAACTGTGCAAGGATCCGCAGTTGGATCCATTTGGATCCGACCTGCGGATCCATTTCGCAAAGATGTCGCGGATCCAGAATCCAAACCGCATCTGGATCTCAGTCTCGGACCTGTAACCCATTAGGGTTATAAGCAGTTATCGCGAGGGTTTTAAACCCTCGCCTTTTTCTTTTCTCCCCCCCTATAGCTGCCCCGTTTCCCTCCTCTCCTTCCTCACTGGAAAAGGAAACCCCATTGGGGTTCCCCGATCTCTGTCTCCCCCAAGCCTTTTAAGAGGTCGTGCGGAGGGGAGAGAGGGCACCTGCGCCTCTTACCTCATCTCCCTCTCGACGGTGCTCTCTCGTCCCCCTCTCTGCTGCATCGCCGACGCCGCTCAGGAGAGCCCGTCATCGCCTCCTCCCTCTTGTTCCGATCAACACCGCCGACGACCTTGCAGGTAAGCCCTACCTCTCTCTCTCCATCTCTGTCTTCTTCCCCCTCTCTGTGCCACCGAGTGGTATCCCATGTGGTAAGCAAGGGCCCGCATCATGCTAGAGGATCAGGATCGAACCCCTCTGCCACATGGATGCAACTATTGTTCTGGTATGGGTTTTACCCCGATCCCTCCTTCGCGGCAGACAGGGATTCATCCCTTGTCTCAGTCGTCGTGCCTCCTCCTTTCGCTCTGGTAGCTCGATCGACGACCCCGAGCACACCAATCACCTCACCTTCTCCTCCCTGTGTTCGGCAGACACCTCGATGACCCCTGTTTGAATCGTTCCTCGTCGGAGGCATCCCTGGGCTTCCCCTCCGAAGCGTCAGTTCTAAGGTATGGCTTTTTCTATTGAATATAGGTGAGAAATCAAAGCCCGGTTTGATCGCCATGCAATAACTTGGATAAAAATCCATGTAAGGACGTGTAGGTGGTGTTTTGTCCCTAAGCTACATGGATCTTTTCGCATATGGCTGTATCAAAAGAAAAAAAAAATAGGTTCAATATCTTGATATTCTTATTTGGCATTGATAAATACATTGACATCCTTGACCCGAGTGTTACATTGGTCATTCTTTTTTTTAGTATGTTTCATAACTAAAATCAACCTCTGTGTGTTTCAAAAGTGGTGATTTTTCTGTAAATGAAAATTTTGGATTTGTGGGCTCATATTAGAAAACTCTCTGTATATAAAGACGAAAACTATGGGCTGGGTATAGGTAGTAGAATTCTGTTTGTGTCAGGCCCCATGGATAAAACCTTGTGTTGCTTATTGCATTTTCTAAAATAGTCTAAATGGAAATCGGTGTAAAACTTTACATATTATCATGGACATATCTGTGTTAGGTTCAATGACCAAGTGACTATGTATAGGAGATCCATCGACAGAAAATATTTTTTGTTGTAAGATTAATAACTGAAATTAATTATCTGGACGAGAAACCTTCTTTCCTGAGTATAATCTGAGATTGAATACCATATGTCTGTGAAGCTACATGAGGCAACACACATTGACAGAACGCAGCCCCTCGCTTTAGTCCAATTAAGAAAATCATCCCTTATTGGAATCATACTCTGTTAATGATGTGATATTTTTCAGCTTATGTAAACAGTGCCTGGTTATGTGATTAGTGAAATCTGGAATTTTAATCTCTATGCATGATAAATTTCAAGAATGTGTTATATACATGCACTTTGATTTCACTACATGTTAAGATTGGAATTGTTTATATGTTTGATGTGACATGCTTAAGCATTATTCTATTATAAAGTTTGCTTCAAGTGCATGGGCATAGATAAGATTTATGTGTGTTTTGCATGTACATAAATGCATGAATGCTCACTTGTCCAACTTAAGATGATTCATGGATAGAAGCATGTTTGTGAATTGGTCACATAAAGGTACATGCACATGAATACCGAGCACATGCACATGAAGGTAGTATAAGGTTAAATTTGCATATATGAATGTTATATTTCATGGATATTGTTAATTGGTTAAATTGGTAGATATATGAATGTGCATTTAGAGGTATGTTGACATCATTTCGGATATTGCCTGTGTTATGATTTTTGCATATGGTGCATCGATGATCGAAATGAATCATCGTGGGTCAGGTGGGCCTCGATTTATGGTTTGTTCATTCTTTATTTATTTTAAATGCATCGCAAAAATCATATTTTATTTTGATTGCACTATGTTGCACTGTTCTATGTGTTTCCACGGGCGGAAATCCCGTGATGGTTCTTGCAAGGGTAGATGTGAGCTTTTGCATGCCGAATTACAAAACTTGATAAGTGGTTTTTAATAAAAAGATAATAAATAAGAACAATGTAATATACGTTCTGATATCTTCCATCGGAAGAATGAGAATCTTAAGGATTCGGTTTTGGGGGACCACGAGGATAAAAAAAAAAAGACTCCATGTGCACTAATGTATGCCCCTGAACCCGATATTGAGGTTCTTCTCCTAACCAGGACTTTAAGGAAAATCCGTCACTTTGCTTGAGGGTGGTGTGTAGACATAACTGTTGTTTTGGTATACCAAGAAAAGTGACACTTGTGGATGTTGATGTCCTTGGTGTCTCCGACATTAGATATTTTCTAATGTTCCGATGTATAGTGTTGTTTCCTAATATCGGTCGAGGGCTAAGTTTGGAACCCAGTAATAAAATACAAATTGTGTGTTAAGCTATCCTGAGAACCTAACTTGACCTCGAGGATTTTACTCGTTTGGTGTATCCGCGGACAACAGTAATTAAAAAGAGGAACTTAAATTGTATGCATTTAATAGGCATGCATATAGAAAGGAAAACTCTAAGGAAAGATAATACATTATTCATGCATTGCACATAAGTTATGCATATTCCTGCTACGCATTAGATCATGCGCATTTTACCTGTTCCCTTAATTATTATATGGTGGATGCATGATGTTTAAGTTCTAATCAGTGTTGTGAAAAGCGTTGAGGCGTAGCGAAGCGCTCCACAAAAAATCGAGGTGAGGCGTAAAGCGTAAGCCTTAAAAAAAAATTTTGAAAACTTTTAAAAAATTATAAAAAAAATATCTAAAAATACAAATAAATAAAGAAATGCTTTATTGATGAAATAACAAGATTAACATATAAAAGTAACTAAAAAACTGATTACATAACTAAAAAATATATGAGATTAGCCTACAAAAGTTAAAATATATGAGATTAATCTATAAAAGTTAAAATATATGAGATTAACATATAAAAGTAACTAAAAAATTGATTACATAACAGGAAAATATATGAGATTAACTAACAAAAATTAAAATATATGAGATTATTCTAAAAAATATGAGATTAACATATAAAACCTAACATCAAACCATTACAGTATATCATACACCTAACATCAAACCATGATAGTATTTGCTTATTATTTGTCGATTTTCTCTTTTGTCATTTGTGTTTGTTTTTTTATCTATCGAGTAATCGATCAAATTATCTCTTCGCTCTGATAGATTTGAGTTTTTCCATTAGATGATAGTCAAACCGAGGACTACAAGCCAGTATATTGGCACTGTGATTCAATCCATCGTGCGCAAGCGATCCTAATGATTGTGCGCAGTCATTGTTATTTCCACTTTGATGACAGGGATGACGAAAGGGATGAGAAGAACCGATTTGCATGAAAATACATTGCTCATGTTTTGTCTTTTCTTCCTTTTTTTCCCTTGATTTTTTATTTTTTATTTTTTTTCCTCTCAAGTGCCCTGATGGTCAAAGAAAGAGGTCTCCCTAAGATAAAAGGAAATTGCACTTTTAGAGACTCAAACTACTCGAATGCTTTTTATTTTGAAAAGTTGGACACGCAAGTTCGATGTTTCCATTCCTTGACTACTAAAAAATCAATTTAATATATATATATATATATAATCAGTTAAGTTTGTAATCAATGTGCATTGATTCTATCTAGTTCACAATATCAAAAACTACTGAAAATTATTTTTTATTGCGAACCATCCAATTAGGGATGGCAGTGGACTAGGGAAAAATGGGTCTATGCATCGCCCCCTTTGGACCAAAGGGATGGAGGTTAACATCAAAACCCGTGCGGGAATGGACTTCACTTACGCTTTTCCTCATCCCGCCCCACCTCGATCCCCCATTCCCAATCTCCATTAGTAAAATAATTAAAATACTTTTAGGGATGGCAGTGGACCGAGGAGGAACAGGGCTTTTCCCCATCAGTCCCCTCTCAAGCGGCTCCTGTGATTCAAACACGCCCTCCGTGAGCTCCTCTTCTGCACCCCTGGCACCCTCCAGTACCTGAGCAGAGTCATCCTCTTCGAGGAGACCCTCTATCAGAAGACCGCCTCCGGGAAGCCCTTCGTCTTGGTGCTTAAGGAGGGCGGAGTCCTCCCGGTCATCAAGGTCGACAAGGGCACCTTCGAGCTCGTCGGCACCAACGGCGAGACCACCACCCAGAGGCTCGATGGCCTTGGCAAGCGGTGCGCAGAATACTACAACGCTGGCGCTCGCTTTGCCAAGTGGAGGGTTGTCCTGAAGATCGGACCCAACGAGCCCTCTGAGCTCTCCATCCACGAGAATGCCAACGGGCTCGCCCGTTACGCCATCATCTGCCTGGAGAACCGACTGAAAGCCTAGAGGGAGACGTACCTGTTTCGGCTCCACCACGAGAGAGGCGTGCCTGTTTCGGCTCCACCACGAGAGAGACAGAGAGAATGCAGCAACTGTGAGAGTCAAGAGGGAGAGATTGCTGTGAGAAAAAAACAGAAAGAGGGGTTCGAAAATTGTTGATTCAACACATAAAGGGTCGGGGGGTTATCCCTAATTTTTGGTCGAATGAGGGTTTTGACCCTCATTTGACCAAAGGCTTTGAGGCGTGTACGCCTCAGCCTGAGGCGCGCCTCGCCTCAAGGCGTGCGCCTCAAGGCCTATGAGGAGCACGCCTCTAGGGTTGTGCGCTTTACACATGCGCCTCAAGGCAAAAAGCCTCTCGCCTTGAGGCGAGGCGCGCTTTTTGCACCTTGAAGCGTATTTTTAATAACACTGGTTCTAATGCATGTTAAATGTCTTGCTTACTTAAATGGTGACCCTGTTATTTGTTAAATGCTTCTTCATGCTTAATAAATGTTCCATGTTGCATGAATGCTTACTTGAATTATGTAATTGTTATAATTGCATTCCTCTGAATTATTGCATGAAATTTTATATGTATTCTTTATGTTCATTAGAGAGATTCATACGCAGAATTCTTCGGATTTCTGACACCCACTATTTGTGGTTTTTCGCAGCTGCAGGAGACCAGTGAAGCGACTAGCTTATGGTAGAGTTACGAGTGTTACACTTTTGTTGAACAGTTCACATAGAGACAACGTGGCTCAATCTTTTTCTTTATTTACTTTTATGTCATTAAAATAACTCTAATATTCTTTTGCAATTATTGTTAGATACTCTTTCTTTCATGATTAATAAATAATAAGTTGCTATGGTTTGATGATAAGTGTAAGCTCTACTATGGTTGGTTGTTTTATCCAATTGGGAGTGGAAATGTAAAGGCCTCCGAGTTTCTGAGAAAATTTCCGCAATGATTTTAAAAAAAATCTGAGTTTTCAAGGAGTATGAGTTGGGGTCGTTACAATAAATCCTATTACAAACATTTACTACAACAAAACTAAAAAGTTGATTGTCTCAGCATCGAGGCAGGTCATATCATTAGAATGAGTATAGGTGGTGAAAATGGCCAGACCAAACAAGTACACTTCTTGAATTTATTGCGTGTTGTAATGAACACTTGTCTAAATGGTCTTGAAGCATTGTTCCCTTGGTGGCATATAGCAAGTGGTGGCTTTCATGGGCTCATAATAATTTAATTTGACCAATATTACAAAGCTTGTTCTCTGGAAAATCTCAGCAAGGGAAAATCTGGTGATAAAATTTAAAAAATTTGTTTTCTGACATTTTGGGAAAAATTTGGCATGTATTATCAATTAAAATATAAACACATAAATATGAATAAAAATAAGATAAACATATGAAAGTATTTTTGTCACATTAAAATGCAATATTCTAAAATTAGATATTTGAAACTGTAGTATTTTTATATGGATCATATCTGATTTTGTAAAAATAATGATAAAATCAGGATATTTTCAAAATATCACCAATACTTGTGTAGATTTTTCCCATAAGTGGGTTTCTGCTTCATGTTGGCTTACTCTGTAAACAAATGATTTTGGTTCCCATCCTAATGTTCACATTGATGTTACCTGAATTGTTTGTTTGAAGGTGACACAGGATCAGGAGGCAACTGAGACCTAGGAGAATTAGAATTTTATCGGTTATCTTTTTTTTCTAACTGCATTATAATTAAACTCTTTCCTTTTTTGCCTGTTTTTTTCTATTTACAACAGAAAATGAAACCGAGAGAGAAACAGAGAGCAAAACTAAACAGGAAAAATGGGCGAAAATATCAAAAAACAGATACATTTTTAAATTAACACATGTCAATTTGGTTTGCAATTTAAAGAATCTACAACAAATGCATTGTTTGTATGTTTCCTTTCTTTTTTGTTTACAAACAATTAAGTAATTAACCCTAAGCACATTTTCCTATTATTTGTTCCTTTCCTGCAGAAAATTAAACCAGCAGAAAACAAAATGAAAAGCAGTAAAACATAAAAGAAAAGAAAAAAGAGCAAAGCAAGACATTAAGGGATAAAAAGCAGAACTGAAAAACAAAAAGTGCAGAGCAGAAGAAGAAAAAGAAGTGCAGGGCAGGGAAGAAAAGAAGAATAAGAAGATGTGCAAGGCAGGGAACAAAAGAAGTGTTGTGACAGCAGCGCAAGAGAGAGAGAGAGAGAGAGAGAGAACCTTGTGAGAAAATCCATACACAAACGTTGCCAGAATGATGCTGGAAAATGGCTGAAAAGTTGTCGGATAAACTCTAGGGTGGCTCTCTAGTCTCTCCCAAATCCTCTCAAATCGAAAGAGCCAGCCCCAAATTCACGGCCCTTGGTTTTCTACAGGATTATAATTTTACAAAAAAAGGCCCTTTTGTCCTTTAAAAAGTGTTTGACCTTTAGCTCTTTTCCTTTGTTTTTTGTCAAAGTGAAAATTTAACAAGGACAAAAATAGAAAAACTAAACCCATAGGGAAGCAATCGTGTTTCCCAATATAAGGGAACGTGATTTCCAAAATATTACGAGGATCCTACCAGGTATCTGAGTGTAGTAGGCATGCTTCAATATCTCACTTTTACCCGTCCCATTATAGTTTATGTAATAAATCAGGTCACATAATTTATGCATGAACCACAAATGAAATACATATTTGAAGGGAATGATAGGAGATGGGTTGGTATAGATACAAAGGTCTCAAAATGAAGATGTGTTTTTTGTTATGGCATTTTTAGATGCAGATTCGGCAGAGGATCTTGATGAGAAAATCAGATTTAGGTTATTGTGTAAATGTTGGCAGAAATATAGTATCCTAGAGCAACATAAAACAGAAGGTTGTAGTTAGATCTAGCATAGAAGTTGAATATAGATCTATGCAGCCATATCAGAAGTGACATGAATTTATCATTGGTTGAGTGAAATCAAAGAAAAAATTGAGACCAATGTTATATTGTGATAACCAAAGAGCAATCAAGTTTTCATTGAATCCAATATAAATGGAAGGGTGAAGCACATTGAAATAGACAAAAACTAGAGGATCTTGAACTGGAGGCGAGGTTTGTTGGGACCGAAGACCAAGTTGCTGATATTTTCACTAAAGGTCTCACCAAGCAATAATACTAGTTCTTAAATTCCAAGTTGTCCATGGTCATAAACTAAATACAACTTGAGGGAGGTTGTTAGAATAGCAAAATTCTTTATTCACTTTTCTGAGACGTGAACAGGGGTACTTTTGCAATAATTTATATTGTTTGTAACCCCTTATTATCATGAAGGATAATATTGTAATCTTCCTTGTGTTTCCATATAAATAGTGAGAATCTGATGGGATGACCCATAATGGGTATTGTCCTATTTTCAGCCCCAAGGTTCCTCTTCATCTTTGAGAACAACTGCAATGATACCACAAATCTAAGACCATCTAATCCATATAAGTTTTGTTGTGACTTGAGTCATAGCTCTGTATTCTGCCTTGGCTGTCGACAGAGCCACTCCTTGTTGTTTCTTGCTCTTCCATAAAATCAGTAAGCTTCCAAGAAACATGTAGAACCCAGACGTATATAGCCTATCGTGAGTGAGGCCCTAATTCACATGAGGTGGATGAAAAGAAAAGCATCCCATACTGCATAGTATCTCTGATATACCTGATTATTTTGAGCATTGTAGCAGGAGGTATTGATCTTGGTGAGCTAATAAATTGGCTAACTTCATTTACAAGCCTCAATTTGGTCACGAATTCAATGGCATATTTATGTTGGGCTAGATAAATTCCTCTTCTTGACTATGCTACCTCAAGACACAAGAAGTGCATTAGAGTCTCCAAATCCTTATCAACTGAACTTCTCAAACCATGCTCTTGAAGCTCGTTTGAGGCTATATAATGCTCTCTTAAATTTGCAGTCTTTCTTAAGGATCGGAATAACCTTGCGAAAGCACCATGCAAACTTCTTCATCTAAATCTCTATTCAAGAGAAATTTTAACGTTCAACTGCTACAAACTCCAAGACTTAAGAGCCGCCACTTTAAGTAAAATTTTAATGAATATGTTGTGAGAATCTGCTCTGGGACCTATGGAGAAAAGAGAAAGAGAATAGAGGAAGAAAGGGGCTGCGGCTGTCACAATTTCTGTAAAAGAAATCGTGACCTAAACATCATATTAATATGCAAGTGTACAGTATGGGTCTGGATCTGTTATAATGTTTGGACCCGGAAGAAAGAAATAAAAAAATTGTACATACAATGGATGGATGTGGGTCGGGTCACGAGTCTTGATATCCAGACCCGAGACCCGTACACCTAAAACACCTTTTTCACCCCCCCCCCCTCAAGTTGATCATGGTTTTGAACCATGAACAACTTGTCTTTAAGCATCCAAAAACGATCTTTTGTCAGGCCCTTTGTAAATATGTCTGCAACTTGTCTTTTAGTGTTGACAAACTCAGGCGCGATCTCTTTTTCTTCAACTTTTTGTCTTACAAAATGTTGGTCAATCTCAATATGCTTAGGACGACTGTGGTGCACTGGATTGAATGACATGTTGAGAGCACTTTGATTGTCACACAGCAAGGTAGAGCGAGAGATCGTTTCTCCTACTTCAGTTAGGAGATGTCTGACCCATGTGGCTTCGGCAGTAGCTGCAACAATGGATCTATACCCAGCCTCAGTAATTGATCTAGCAACAACCTTTTGTTTTCTACTGCTCCAAGAGACTAAATTCCTTCCAATAAAGACACAATATCCTGATGTAGATCTTCGTTCATCAGGATCCCCTGCCCAGTCTGCATCACAATATACAGTAAGATCGCGCTCATTCTTGCCCGACGACTGCAGTGAATATATCAATCTGTCCCCAATTGTCCCTTTCAAATATTTAAGAATCCTCTTAACCGCTTCCATATGTTCAGTACGTGGGGCATGCATAAACTGAGACACTTGATTGACTGAATAAACAATATCAGGACGAGTGAATGTGAGATACTGTAACATTCCTATTAGACTGCGATACTGTAATGAAATGGTGGTCTTCAACAAATGCACAAATAACTCACAAACAAGTGTCTATTGGAGACACTACAAGCATGACCCTTGAAAGGGTATAAAGGGAAGAACACTTGAAAAATAAATAATACTTTATTCATGAACAAAAAGCTTAAGAAGCATACTTATATACATTGAAGGGGTTCACCCCTATATATACAAAACAATGGGAGAGAGAGGAGAGCTGATTTTGAGCTCTCCAAAAAGAGACGTTGGATTCCAACGTCTCTTAATATAGCTGTTGGATTACAGTCCAACAGCATTTATTATTATAGCTGTTGGACTATAGTCCAACAACATTTATTATAGCTGTTGGACTACAGTCCAACAACTACTTGCACAGTCAAGTTCCAATAGGAACTTGACTGGATCAAAATATCTAGTTTCTATTGAACTAGATGCTAAAAAAGAAAATAAAAAAATAGAAAAAGAAAATAATAAAAGAAAATATAATAATATTAAATAATATATATATATATTGCAGTTTACATTTTAACACTCCCCTTCAAACTTACGGTACAATGAGCGAAAGTTTGTCTAAGAGGAAGTGAAATCTGGGAGCAGCGAGTGTCTATTATTGGGATCACCTCCCCAGTCAGCATCAGTATATGCAATTAAATTTAATGAAGATGAAGCAGACAAGAAGAGTCCTCGTGAAAGAGAGAATTTTAAGTATCTAATAATACGCAAAATCGCTCCCATGTGCACGGAGGTGGGAGCATGCTGAAACTGACTAACTGTATGAACCGCATGAGTTATATCTGGCCTAGTAATGGAAAGATAAGAAAGAGCTCCAACAAGTTGTCTATAAGGAGTAGGATCATCAAGAAGTTCTCCATCATCAATTTTCATTTTAACATTGACAACTTCTGGAGTGTCTACTTTCTTATCATCTGTAATTCCAGACCTAGAAACGATATCAAGAGCAAATTTAGATTGAGATATCAAATACCCCCGAGGGGAATAAGCAACTTCAATGCCTAAAAAATATCTTAATAAACCTAAGTCAGTCATTTCAAAGTGAGTTTTAAGAAGAGATTTGATATTTGCAACTCCCTGTTTGTCGCCTCCGGTGATGATCATATCGTCCACATAGAGAAGAAGAATAATAATGTCTGCATCAGATTTCTTAACAAACAAAGCAGTGTCAGTTAAACAAGGTTGAAAACCAATATCAAGCATAACATGACTAAATCGGTCATACCAGGCTTTTGGAGCCTGTTTAAGACCATAAAGAGCTTTTTCTAGACGAAGAGCTTTACCCTTAGGGATACTAATACCAGGTGGGGCTTCCATGTATACTTCTTCAACGAGATTCTCATTCAGGAAAGCATTTTTGACATCTAATTGAAAGATAGGCCATGTTCTAATGGAGGCCAAGGCTATTAAAGTTCTAACAGTGGTCATACGGGCCACAGGAGCAAATGTTTCTTCATAATCGATGCCATACTCTTGGGCATATCCTTTTGCTACTAAACGGGCCTTATATCTTTCCAGGGTCCCATCACTTTTGGTTTTGACTTTGTATACCCACCTACAACCTATAGGTTTCTTACCCGGAGGAATATCTTGTATCGTCCAAGTATTGGCCTTTTCTAGTGCATCCAATTCTATTTTCATGGCTTCTATCCATTCTATATGATTTTTTGCTTGAGAATAGGATGATGGTTCAATATATGATTGTATTAATGTAATGGCGGCCCTATACGTGGGTGAAAAAGATTCATAAGACACAAATTTTTCTGGAGGTTTAGAGATTCTAGACGTTCTTCTAGGTGGGACTTCAGAGTATTTTTGTAATGCAGATGGAAGATTTTGCTCTCTACGTCTTGAATATTGTAGACTAACATCCCTATGGATTTGCTCTTCATTATCATCATTTTCAACAACAATAGGACTTTGATCATTGTCAAGGTCATATCCAACATCACATTCATTGGATTTTGAAGTTAGATTAATTAAAAACGAGTATTCAGTGACATCCTTGGATTTTTCAAATTCAAAGAAGCTTTCTTTTTCCAAAAAAGATACATTTCTTGACACATATAATTTGTCATTTTGAAAATCGAAACACCTGTAGCCTTTTTTATTATCAGCATATCCTAAAAAGGCACATGGGATTGCACGAGGAGAGAGTTTATCATTTCTGTTGGTGAAAACAAAACATTTGCATCCAAAGACTCTTAATCTAGAATAATCTGGAGTTAAATTAACAAGCTTTTCTATTGGAGTTGTATTCTTTAATGAGGAAGATGGCATCCTATTAATGAGGTAGGTGGCAGTTAGGACCGCTTCAGCCCAAAAACTTTTTGGAACTTGATTTGCAATTAGCAATGTCCTAGTAGTTTCCATAATGTGCCGATGTTTGCGTTCGGCTAGGCCATTCTGTTGTGGAGTGTGTGGACATGATCTTTGATGTGTAATACCATGTAAATTGAGATAGTCTTTGAATTCGTTGGACATAAATTCTCCCCCTGAATCAGTGCGAAAAACAGAAATATCATTTTGAAACTTATTTTTAACCATTTTATGAAATATTTGGAAGTTAGCAAAGACATCAGATTTATGTTTAAGAAAATAAATCCAAGTATGTCTAGAAAAGTCATCAACAAAAATGACATAATATGTATAACCACCTTTGGAAATAACTGGTGCGGGGCCCCAAACATCCGAATGTATTAACTCAAGTGGTCGTGAGGAAACAAAAGTTCTACTAAGAAATGGTAACCTTTTCATTTTGCCAAGAATGCAGTCTTTACAAGAAAAATTTTCAGAATTACAAAATTTTTCCAAACTTGGAAAATATTGAATTTTAGACATATGAGGATGGCCAAGCCTTTTGTGCCATAAATCCAATTCTAATTTCTGAATATTATAACAAAATGCATTCTTGGGTAATTCCAAAAAGTCCATGTAATAAAGTCCTCCTTCTCTATGGCCTTCCCCAATCAGCTTCCCTGACTGGCGATCCTGTACCCAACAACCATGAGAAGAGAATGAGATATTACATCCATAATCAGATATTTGCGAGACAGATAAGAGATTCAAATTAAGTTTAGGGATATATCTAACTTCTGGGATAAAAAATCTTTTGGATTTTTGAAGATTTTCAAAACATCCTATTCCTTTTACTTCGAGAGATGTGCCATCGGCTGTAAAAACCTTTGACACACTTGAGTCATTTTTAAGACATTCGGATAGACTATTAACATTTGACTCAGATTCAACAGATGCAACTCTTTTTTCTTCTCTTCTTTTTAACTTTGGACATTGAGGCCTATAGTGCCCCGGTTCATGACAATGATGACAAATAACTTTTCTTTTATCAAAGTCGCCGTTTTGCCTTCCAAAATGAGGCGGCTTGTAAGTACAAGTATGATTCCCCGGTCTAGATACAACTAAAACGGAGTCATCATCAACTTTTGGAGTACTTTTTCTAAGTCTATTTTTCTCCATAGTGAGCTCTTCTATAGTATCAACAATAGAAGGAATTTTTCCACGATGTAAAAGGGCCGATTTGGTGGATTCAAACTCCGGCCTTAGACCATTCACAAATTGATAGAAATGTTCCATATCGAGTTGCTTTTGGCGAAGCTCGATGTCTTCGGCACAATGCCATTTGGGCTCAAGAAGAGCCAACTCTTCCCAAAGTTCGGACAACTCATTATAATATTCTCGAATAGTTTTATCTTTTTGAGTCATTGTCCGAACTTTATCTTGTAAATTGCATACATGTGCAATATCTTTAAGGGAATACATGTTTTTGAGGTATTCCCAAGCCTTATCGGCATGCTCAAACTTAGCTAGACTAGAGCATTTTTTTAATGTCTATGCTATTGATGAGCCATGACATAATTTTTGCATGCCCTATCCTCCATTCTTTCCATTTCTTTTCATAAGTGGCTAACGCCTTACTCTTCTCTTCTTCCGTTAGAGGAACCTCTTTATCACCCTCTTTCTTGGTAAGAGATAGTTTAGGTTCCAAATCGGAACCATCCACTATACCCCATAAACCTTTTCCCCAAATGTGGTGCTTCATAATCGAAGCCCACATTACATAGTTAGTATCATTTAGCTTCATAGGAATGATGGTGATCTTATCATTGTCATCCATCTTTTACAAGGGTAAGAGAGGAATAAATAGGAGAGAGAGAGAAAAATAAAAAGAAAAGAAAAAGAGTAGACAAAGGAATAAGAGAGGATACAAAACCAAATTTTTTTGTAGCACAAGTTCGCCTTTCTTCAAACAAATCTTCTTGAGCCAAGAACAAGGTGACGAAACACCTTTTGTAAATGTGGCACGGAAATCGAAGCGGAAGCACTTCAAGATCTAAGGATTTCGTAGCTTTGATACCATGTAATGAAATGGTGGTCTTCAACAAATGCACAAATAACTCACAAACAAGTGTCTATTGGAGACACTACAAGCATGACCCTTGAAAGGGTATAAAGGGAAGAACACTTGAAAAATAAATAATACTTTATTCATGAACAAAATGCTTAAGAAGCATAGTTATATACATTGAAGGGGTTCACCCCTATATATACAAAACAATGGGAGAGAGAGGAGAGCTGATTTTGAGCTCTCCAAAAAGAGACGTTGGATTCCAACGTCTCTTAATATAGCTGTTGGACTACAGTCCAACAGCATTTATTATTATAGTTGTTGGACTACAGTCCAACAGCATTTATTATAGCTGTTGGACTACAGTCCAACAGCTACTTGCACAGTCAAGTTCCAACAGGAACTTGACTGGATCAAAATATCTAGTTTCTATTGAACTAGATGCTAAAAAAGAAAATAAAAAAATAGAAAAAGAAAATAATAAAAGAAAATATAATAATATTAAATAATATATATATATATATTGCAGTTTACATTTTAACAGATACCGGGTGGGATCCTCATACAGATCTCCATCATGAATGCTAAGTTTTTGGTGAAGTACACTTGGAGTTCCTAGAGGCTTACAGTCTTTCATACCTGCCTTGCTGAGAACATCTATTGTATACTTGTGCTGAGTGAGGGTTAAACCATAAATAGACTGCCTATGGTTGTTCTGGAAAATAAGTCTCCTTATTACTGTCTTTTTGGAGATCATCCTAGTTATCATGATTTGTGTAATTTTGGATGTGTTTGTTATGTGCACATTGATCCGTCCCTGAGAAACAAGTTTAAGAACAAGGCTCAGAAGTGTAGATTTGTGGGATGCGCAGATGACTACAAAGGATATAGGTGTTATGATCCTATCAACATACGCATCAGAATCTCAAGAAATGTTGTCTTTGATGAGCAAAATTTTGATGCTGACACAACGGAAATGCCCCCTAACACAACTGAAGTTTATTATCCTTGGCTGAATTCAGAACTTTTTGCTAATTCAAATGAAGACTGTTCTACAGATTGTGTGCAAGAAGAAATGTTTGAGACCACTGGGTCATCGGGATCACAGAATGAGAAAGAAGTACGATTCATCGGTATCGGGCAGATACAAGGGCATCTCCCATTCTAGACAGAGAACAACAGCGTCAAAGCCTTCTAAATCGCGCCCCAGCAGACAATCCTAGTTCCTCTCACACTCTTAAGGTCAGAAGATCAAATCGCATACGACACCCTATTGATAGGTGGGTCAGCTATAACAACTTCTCTTTGGATTTTCAGCTCTTTTTAACTGCTCTCAACAAAGAAGATGAGGAAACGAGAGGTAGAAAGAATTAAAGGAATCTGAGAAAGAATTAAAGGATCTGAGAAAGAGAAGAAGACAAGAGAAAGAGAAGACCTCAAACCTCTGATCGATCTATCGCACCTTTCGGAAGCCTCTTCAACCCTAGATGGATCTTCGCTTTGATACCATGTGAGAATCTGCTCTGGGACCTGTGGAGAAAAGATAAAGAGAATAGAGGAAGAAAGGGGTTGCGGCTGTCACGATTTTTGTAAAAGAAATAGTGACCTAAACATCATATTAATATGCAAGTGTACAGTATGGGTCTGGATCTGTTATAATGTCCGAACCCGAAAGAAATAAATAAAAAAATTGTACATACAATGGATGGATGTGGGTCGGGTCTCGAGTCCAAACCCGAGACCCGTACACCTAAAACACTGTTTTCATATGTGTCATAGGAGCAAATGTTTCAGCATAGTCTATCTCATATTGTTGACTATAACCCTTGACTACCAATTTTATTGTGTATCTTTCAATTGTACCATTTGCCTTAGTCTTGAATTTGTAGGCCCATTTGCACCCTACTACATTCTTCTCAGGCGGATGTTTCACAAGCTTCCAAGTTTGCGTTCTTTCAAAGGCACTTAACTCTTCAGCCATTGCCTTTTGTCATTCTTCCAACTGCCTTTGCATAAGAATTACGCTCAACACAGAAATGGATTGAGGCGAAAAATGCATAATGCTTTAGAGAGAATGATTGATATGATACAAATTGAGTGGGAGGAACAAAAACACGAGTTACGAAATACCTGGGGAAAATGAGGGGTAGCTTGCAGGAAGGGAAACAAAATTGGCCTCTAAGGGTTTAATCTCTTACTGCTAAATTCTTTCTAAAAGGGGTATAGTCACAACTCCTTACTGCCTCCTTTCATAAGTTTGTTCAAATCTATCAAATGGCACTTGCTTACCACTGAATATTAGTAACCTCGGTTTTTCTTTCATCTCAATGTAAGACATCAAAAGAGATATACCTTTCTCACTTTCTCTTTCACCACCATTATGCTCAAAATATGAAATATGCTCTAAGAACTCTACATGCTTGGAAGTCTAAATTTTCTTACGAACAGGATCATAACATTTATATCCTTTTTGTCCATCAGAAAATCTCAAAAAACAACATTTCACAACATAAGGAGAGAGCTTATCTCTATACTCCTTAGGCAACAATACAAAACATGTACAACAGAAAATCTTCAACATGTTATAATGGGGTGCTACATCATATAATTTTTTATAAGGAGATATACCTTTTAACACTCCTTATTGCAAACAGTTAATATGATAAATTGTCATACAAGTAGCATCCAACCTATGTCACATGGGTGCGGGTGCGGGTGCGGGGATTCGGCACTTCCAAAAAACCCGGGTGCGGGGTGCGGCAGGGGCAAAAATGTCAATATATATATATATAGGGGGTCGGGGTTCCCCTCCCTTGCGAAAAAAAGATCAACTGCTCGATTTTTTTTTTTAAAAAGCAGCTGTCTGTGCTGCTTTTAAAAAAAATCAAGCAGCTGACAGCTGCTGTCAGCTGCTGTCAACAGGTTTTTTTTTTTAAAAAAAATCGCAGCATAGGGCAAATTTTTAAAAAAAACCAAAAAAAAATGGACCTAAATGGTCCTGGGTGCGGTCAACACACCCAGGATCGGGTTGACCGCACCCGCGTCAAGTCGACGCGGGTGCGGCACCCTGCTAGCCGAATCCCTGTGACATAGCATCCAACCAATGAGCTTTCGACACATGACTTGCAAAAAAAGAGTCCTAGGGTTTCCAGTATATGTTTATTCTTCTTTTTTGAAACACCATTTTGCTTAGGTGTCTAAGGACATGACTTTTGATGAGCAATATGTCTTTCCTGCAAGAAGTTTTCAAACATATAGAAGTTGTTTCCAGCATATGTCCATTCTTCCTTTTTGCAACACCATTTTACTAAAGTACGTAAGGACATGACTTTTGATGAGCAATACCTCTTTTATGCAAGAAGTTTCCAAACATAAGACTAATATATTCTCCTACAATTTTGTTTGGTCAATTGGAAAGCAGATATGGGATTCATAGCAAGGGATGACATGAACTTGAGAGAGATACAAATTACTCTCAGGACAAGAAACAGGAGCAGCATACCCTATCTTCAAAATGGGCCTAGAAGATCCATCTGCAGTAAGAATAGAACTACTACAGGGAAGACAATTTGCTAGAATATATTCATGAGCAATCATATGACATGATGCCCCTGAATCTATTAGCCAATTAAAAGAACTATCAAAGCTAACTACAAAAGTAGTACCAGAAGAATAAGGAGCAGAGGAGTGGATACAACAACTAAGGCCTGCTGGACCTCCTGCTAAATACACTTAAGAGCCTGTGTTGTTCACCTGACAAGGTCTGAGAGATGCCACTCACGATAGAAGGTGACTGAGCACTGTTAAATTATGTATATATAAATATATATATACATATACTTATATATATACATTCGTATATATATAAGTATATATATGTATATATACATAATATATCTTTTTTTATTTTTCTGTACAAACCAAAAACCCGATAGGGGTGTTTTGGTAAATCCACATGTACCTTTTCTTTTTTGCTTTTTTTCTTTTTCTTTCTTTTTTCCCTTTTTCCTTTTTCTTTTTACTTTTTCAGCTTTTGCTTTAAAGGACCATAAGGGGCCCCACCTAGCTAGTCGTTGGGGCCCCAACAGTCATATTTATGACCGTTGGGGCTCCCAACGACTAGAAGGGAGCCCCCTTTATGGTCTTCCTTTAAGCTCTCCTCCTCTATATATAGAGGAGGCTCCCCCTTGTAATTGTATGGGTTTTTCACCCTTCTCTTCCTTTCTTCAATAATATCCAACTTATGACTTTAAGTCATTTTCTACTTTTGAGAGTTTTGTGTGTGCACATTTAGTGTTTGTGCTCTTGGCTCTAGTGGACACTCTTAAAGAGTGCCTTTTGCTCTATTGGTGCTTCCGCCTCTTTTCATTACATGGTATCAGAGCTCGGTTGGTGATTGGGCTTTTCTTTGTTATCTTGGAGCGTGTGCCTCTCAAATTTTTGAAGGAAGGATATTTGGTGCCGATGGAACGTGACTCTAAAGTGGAGCTTTCTTTTAAGCTAAATGGGTCCAACTATCTCATGTGGGCCTCCACTATGGAAAATCATCTAAGAGGTAAGAAACTTTGGGGTTTTGTTATGGGAACTACTCTCGAACCCTCTCTTGTTCTCACCAAAATCGAAAATGAGGTTGAAAAAGCTTTAGATGGCGATGAGCGCATCAAAGCTATTAATGACCATCAATCCAAAATTGAGGATTGGGAAAGTAACCATGCCAAAATTTTGGCATGATTTATGAACAATGTAGACCTTAAAAATTGTGTTAATATTGCCAAATTTAGAAGGGCCAATGAGGCTTGGTTTTTCCTTAAGGGTATGTATACCCAAAAGGATCTTGCTCGACAATTTTTTTGTCAAGAAAAAATCCGTTCCACCAAACAAATGGATATGAGTGTCCGGGACTATTTTAGCTCTTTAACCCCTCTTTGGGATGAACTTGCTCTTCTTGAGCCTAAGTGGGTGGCTCCGGAAGATATTGAGTTAAGAAGGGAACAAATTGAAAATGAGCACTTTTTTCAATTTCTTCATGGTCTTCGCCCGGAATTTGAACAAGTTAGGGCATCTCTTCTCCATAGAAGCAAAGCTCTACCTATTGAAGACGCCCTTGCCGAAATATGCCAAGAGGAAACTCGACTTGGCTTAAGTGTTAAGAGTGATGAAGTTTTGGCCGTTACTAGGCCCGGATCAAATGTTAAAGCATATAGACCTCCTCACTTTAACAAAAATAGCAATGGGCCTATAAAGGGAATAATATGCCATTATTGTAATGAACTGGGGCACATTAGACCGGTTTGTCCCAAACTTAAGGGTAAAGTAGCCGCGGTTGGAGAAAATTCTCCAAAGAAGGAAGAAGAAAGTGCCAAAGAGGGAGATATCAAAGAAACTCTTAATCATATCTCTGAAGTTCTCCAACATCTTCTCAAGACTTCTTCTTCAACTTCCGGAGCCGCCATCGCCTATTCTTCATCACCTCCAGGTATGTGGATACTAGACTCTGGTGCTTCTTTTCATATGACATCTCATAAAAACTCTCTTTCAAATGTTTTTTCTGAACCCATATCCTCTTGTGTTTCAACGGCCGATGGAACATCATTGAAAATTGAAAGTATTGGAACACTTGATTTTAAAAACTTTTTTGTTCCTAAAGTAAAAATCGTTCCAAAAATTAATTTAAATCTTTTTTCGGTTTCTCAAATCACCGATCATGTATGCCAAGTCTCTTTCTCACCTAAAGATTGCACCGTGCAGGATCTCCAGTCAGGGAAGCTGATTGGGCAAGGCCATAGAAGGGGTGATCTCTATTTTATGTACTTTTTGACTCTTCCATCTAAGTCATCTTGCAATCTTGTAAAAGACAAAAGTATCGGAATTTGGCACGAGAGACTTGGCCATCCAAATTTTGTAAAAATGTCTCTTTTTCCGTTTTTGAACAATATTTGTAAAGACAATCACATGACTTGTAAAGATTGCATTTTTGGGAAATCTAAAGCTACTTCATTTCCTCAAAGAAGTTACTTTACCACTCGGCCATTTGAACTTGTTCATTCCGATGTGGGGGGACCTTCCCCTATTTTGTCTAAAGGAGGATTTTCGTATTATGTGGTCTTTATTGATGACTTCACTCGATTTACGTGGATTTACTTCCTAAGTCGCAAATCCGAAGTTTTCTCCTTCTTTAAAGAATTTCATGCAATGGTTAAAAATCAATTTTTGGGAAATCTATCTATTCTTAGGTCCGATTCGGGAGGCGAATATATGTTCAATGATTTTCAAAGTTATTTAAAAGAAAATGGAATTTGTCATCAACGCTCTTGTCCCAACACTCCGCAACAAAATGGTCTTGCGGAAAGAAAGCATAGACACATAATAGAAACTACAAGAACGTTATTAATTTTAAAAAATATCCCAAAATCCTTTTGGGCCGAAGCAGTTCTAACCTCAACATATCTTATCAATAGAACTCCTTCATCCTCTTTGAAAAATCTTTCTCCATTTGAAAAACTTTACAATATGTCTCCCGATTATAAAAGACTAAGAATTTTTGGATGTAAATGCTTTGTTCTAACTCACAAAAATGATAAACTTTCTCTTAGGGCTATTGAATGTATTTTTTTGGGATATGGCGAAAAACAAAAAGGTTATCGGTGTTTTGACATGCTTAAGAACAAACTTTATATCTCAAAAGATGTCACATTCCTTGAAGAGGAAAATGATTTTTCGCACCAACCAAATGAAAATATTGATTATTCCTTTCTATTTGACTTGTTGCCTCAAGAAAACATCATAGATGATCATATTGATCCTAGTGAATCCCTTAGCGAAGATCATTTTGAACATCCAAATAATGATCAAAACTTAGAAGAAAATGTTTCAAGTCAAATACAAGTCTACTCTAGAAGAAATGAAAGGAATCCTCCTTGTGCCCTTGAAAAATTCTCTCAAAGTGAGTCAATCGAAGAGACCTCCCAAAGAAAATCAAATCGTATTTCCAAAGCACCAAATAGATTTGTTTATGATTCTTTTTCCCCTAACTTTCGAGCATGCCTACTTGCTCTTCACTCCTTTTATGAACCATCTCATTACAATGATGCTAAACAATATGCTCATTGGAATGAAGCTATGGAACTAGAACTTAATGCTCTTAAAAGGGCGCAAACTTGAGAAATCATTGACCTTCCCATTGGCAAAAAACCCATTGGATGTAGATGGGTTTTTAAAGTAAAAACTAAGAGTGATGGTTCATTGGAAAGGTATAAGGTTAGGTTGGTAGCCAAAGGATATGCCCAAGAGTATGGGGTAGATTATGATGAAACTTTTGCCCCAGTTGCTCGAATGACTAGTGTTCGAGCACTTATTGCTATAGCCTCGATTAAAAAATGGTCAATCTTTCAACTTGATGTCAAAAATGTCTTTTTGAATGGTAATTTGAATGAAAAAGTTTATATGGAACCACCTCCAGGTATGTATTTAAATGGAAAAATTTTGAAATTAAAAAAGGCCTTATATGGACTTAAGCAAGCTCCTAAAGCTTGGTATGACAGGTTTAGTAATGTATTAATCAATTTAGGTTTTTCTTCTTGCTATATTGACACTGCTCTTTTTGCTAAAAGGACAGGTGACTCCATTAAAAAAGGGAGTAAATGATGTTAAGTCTATGTTAAAAGAAACTTTTGATATGTCTGATCTTGGATATTTGAGATATTTTTTAGGAATTGAAGTGGCTTATTCCGCGCGAGGATACATCTTATCTCAAATGAAATTAGCTGCAGAAATTTGTACCAAATCAGGAATATCTGATGAAAAGAAAGTTTCCCGAAGTTATCAATGCAAAACTGAGACTTGAAGATGGAGTTCTTCTTGAGGATCCAACCCCCTAACGACAATTAATCGGATCCCTCACCTATCTTTCCATCACACGTCCAGATATAGCTCATGTGGTTCATGCAGCAAGCCAGTTTCAGCATGCACCTACTTCGGTTCATATGGCGGCCGTAATGAGAATTGTGCGATATATCAAAAATACCATCTCCAAGGGGCTCTTCTTATCCTCTTCCTCATCTCTTGAATTGACTGCTTTTACTGATGCTGACTGGGGAGGAAATCCCAATGATCGTATCTCAATTACGGGTCTTTGCATTTTTTTTAGGTGAATCGCTCATTTCGTGGAGATGCAAGAGGCAACAGAAGGTCTCACTATCATCTACTGAAGCTAAATATCGGGCTATGGCAATGACAACTATGGAAATCGTATGGCTCAGAAGTCTCCTTGGTGACATGGGCGTTTCCATTTCCACTCCCACCAAGCTCTGTTGTGATAACAAAAGTGCGATATACATTGCCAGCAATCACACCTTTCATGAGCGGACCAAGCATATCGAAATGGATTGCCATTATGTTCGAGACGAATATCTCAAAGAGACCATCACATTACCATATGTCACTTCAGAATATCAACTGGCTGACTTCTTCACCAAGGCGCTCCCAACTCCACGATTCATGTTTCTTCTTGGCAAACTTTTGGTCTTCTCCTCGTAAAGTTTGAGGGGGCATGTCAAATTATGTATATATAAATATATATATATATATATATACATATACTTATATATATACATTCGTATATATATAAGTATATATATGTATATATACATAATATATCTTTTTTTATTTTTCTGTACAAACCAACAACCCGATAGGAGGGTTTTGGTAAATCCACATGTACCTTTTCTTTTTTGCTTTTTTCTTTTTCTTTCTTTTTTCCCTTATTTCTTGTTCAATTTTCTATTATGAATAGCATTGGATTCATATGTTAAAGGACCATAAGGGACCCCACCTAGCTAGTCGTTGGGGCCCCAACAGTCATATTTATGACCGTTGGGGCTCCCAACGACTAGAAGGGAGCCCCCTTTATGGTCTTGCTTTAAGCTCTCCTCCTCTATATATAGAGGAGGCTCCCCCTTGTAAATGTATGGGTTTTTCACCCTTCTCTTCCTTTCTTCAATAATATCCAACTTATGACTTTAAGTCATTTTCTACTTTTGAGAGTTTTGTGTGTGCACATTTAGTGTTTGTGCTCTTGGCTCTAATGGACACTCTTAAAGAGTGCTTTTTGCTCTATTGGTGCTTCCGCCTCTTTTCATTACAAGCACTACCAACTGCCTGCACTCCCTTGGGTTTCACATCCTCTTATTGGAGGAGGCTACAAAATCTCCTGCTTTCTTCTTCTTGAGAGCTGGCCATGTATTCTTCATGTGCCCATGCTCCTTGAAGTAGTGACATCCGATTGAGCGCATATCTCCTCTCAAACATCCAGACCTGCTACCACTTCTACCTCCTGCCCTGTCACCTTGCAGATTAACAATGGCGAGAGCAGTCTCATCAGCGAGTCGAATATGAAGAGACTTGTTCTTGGTTTCCTCTTCCATCAACTCACCTAGAGTCCACTTAGTACGTAGAGCAATCAATAGATCCATGACCTGATGCTGCTCTTTAGCTTCAGCTTCAAGCTTTTTACATTTCACACATTTCTAGCATTTTGCACACTTCACATTAGGAAGCATGGGAGTGAGAGCATCCCAAAGTTACTGAAATTTTGCAAAGTCCTGAATTGATTCACCCTCTTGTCTCAAGGTTTTGAGATCTTGAGACAATTGATACCTCCTTGTTCATAAGACCAATTAGATCGATCATATACCTACTTCAAGTATTCTCAACATCGTGCTCCCTCAAATTTCACTATATTTAGAGATATATTTTGTTCTACTAAGCTCAACAACCATGATTTTACCTTATCCCATTTTTCAAATGCAGTTTGATAACCCTCGTCATCGCTCTGGTTTTTGTTTTAGATCCATCCAAGTATCCACCATATCCAAGCGCTTTCACCACTGTTCTCACATATTCTACTCAATACGAGTAATTAGTCCCATCTAATTTGATGGGAATAATATGAAGTCTTATTTCTCCATACTCTCCACAAGCCCCTATTACAATATTAAGATGCCCTGTACAAAATTAACAGCAGCAAAACAAGAACACAAGAACGTGTATCTCAGCAGTAATATGCTTCAGCACACTACACTACACTTCAGAACACTCCAAGAAACACACCCATCAATGCATTGATATCAAGAAGATGAAGAACATCTGCTATATCAATCAGATATGATGTACATAGATATGTAACAGAGGCAGCAATGTCTCAAGAACTACTACAGCATACTCAGCCAGTTGCTACCATGTTTAAAATCAAGAGAGAGTTTATTGCTCACACCCAACACAAACCAGTGAGCAATCAGATAAAGCAAAACACTGTCGTTCACACCCAATATCAACCAGAGAACAATCCGACCAAAACCACACAAAAATAAGGAAGTCGATGCCACTAATAGGCAAGATTTACCTTACCGTCAAATGGGAACCCTCCAAAATGATGACAAATCTTACCAAATATATCAAAAACTCTCACCAGACACTTGCATAACATTCTTATATAAAAACGACCTCCACACATCAATTTGCAGACATCAAAACCTATCTATCAAATCAGATTGAGTGGAAGAAACAAAAGTGGTCACACTTTACCACTATTTCCAGAAATTTTAAGAAAATTCATAACAAATCCGAAACTGCTCCAATCAACCTGATTCTTGATTAACAGAAATCAAGAACTGTTAAACCCCCACACCAATTAACCCAAATCTCACCAACTAAATTGACCTTGCTGATGTCAGCACTTTCGAGAGTAGGCAACGATGCAGCTTACAATGAGCACCTGAATGAAGCTTTCTCTATATCCAGACTACGTCCTCAATCCTCCTTGGAAGGGAGATATGGCGCTGATACCATATCAGCCACTAAAGAAGAAGCACAAGAGAGACAAGGATGAGAAGCACTCAAAGAGAGAACTTCATTAATTCTAAAATGAGAGGTTACAATGTTATATATGAGGGGTGTGCCTCTATTACACTAAAAGACAAAAAAGTTTGACTCAACAACTAAAGTAAGAGTACAAGAATACCCCTATAAATAATCATATATATAAATACAAAAGGATAGCATAACAAAAAGGGTAAAACACATACATCTCAACAAACTTGACCTTCCTTCTTCTCCAAGTTGAAGTAGTTTGCTGTTTCCATGGGGATGATGATGACCAATCTAGAAAGCAAAAGGTTCCACGATGTACCAGGGGTGACGAATGTAGAAATCAAGGAGAGAGGATATCAAATTCAAATTATGAAAGAGTTAAGACCCAAGCGACTGTAAGTCAGGACCCCCTCCCCCATCCTCTCCCTTTCTTCCTCCTGCATTTCCCAGCAACCAACCGTTCCAGCGAGAAATTCACCCTTCGGTGGCAAGCTCCGTCGAAGGTATGCTTTTCCTCCACCTCTATTCTTCCCATTTCTCTGTCTTTCTCTCTCCCAACCGAGTTCAAGTCAAGTCTCTCTCTCTCTCTCTCTCTACTGGAAACGGAGTTTTTTCCATGTAGGCCGACCCTTGAATTAGGGATTCCATCTAACAAAATATAGTTTGATGAATTTTCTTTGTATTGCTCAAGTATTGTGTTGATTTTGGGGATGTGTGTAGATTTTGTGTTGGCCGACCCTTTTGGGGTTAGGGTTTGGTAATTTCGACTCAATCATGCTTAGATTTAGGTTTTTTTTGTTTAAATTATTAATTTGATGTGTATACTTGATTTGCACAGCGTGGACAAGGACATGCGTGTAACTACCAGTGCTGGGTCAGCAGTGTCTAGACTGTCCAACTTGAACAAGCAACGAAACACACCATAACATTACAAAAACATATGGCTACCAAAAATGTGCTTGAAGGCCATGGGCAGTTAGAATAAGCCATGCTTGCAAACACAAACACCATATACACTTTGCATTGACAAACTCAGCCCCCAAACAGATGCAAGATGTTGGTGTATACTGATCTTTAAAATCACTATGAACAAATAAGCACTGAACCTTTGATGGGTGACATTGATAAGAAAATAGGTAATTTCTAATTTTCTATGATCTTTTCATGATGCTAAGAATGGAGTTGGATGAAACTCCATAAACCAACAGGATCGATTGAAAAAATCAACAATGTTGATCATGCTTAACTCCTAATGCAATCTTGGTGTACAAATATGGCATATAAGATCAGCACGTTAGAAAGTTAAATGGAGGCGAAAATAATGTCCAAGCAGTATGATGAAAAGTAGATATGACATTCTCTTGTAACTACTGATTTGTTATCTGGACTGCAAAAGTAGATAAGTATTATGTACAATATCCAACATGATCAACAAAGCAACTTTAGAATAGTGTCAATCATTCGTAGGGTGGCCACTGAGAAAACAAAAAAGAAAAAACTTCAAGCGTTAGTTTGTACAACCCAGCAGAGATGATGCCATCAAACAACAAAATTTATGCACCTAGATTTTTTGACTTTTCTGTCAGTATAACAGCTTCTAGCTGCCACTTGTTCTTGTCTTAGCTATGTCACACGGACACTGCATTTTTTCCTCTGAACCCGTGTCGACATACGCCGACCTGGACACGCCATTTTACCCTCTGTACATACAAGTTTGTATTCAATTTATAATTTATAATTATATTTTCAGTTTATAACTTTATATTTTCAGTATATAATGTATATTTTAGATATAGCATATATATTTTAGATTATTTTGTATTTATGTCATATTTAATATATATAGATGTGTCCCAGTACCCACATTTTTTGGACGTGTGCCGTACCCTCACCCGTACCCATACCCGCACCCAGGTGACGGTGTCTTAGTGTTCATTTTCTGACATGCTTACAAAAATTTGTTAAAAACACAAAAATTGCTAGACAACCTTTTTATCCAAGCCACACATGAATCCTGAAGCAGAAAGCCGATAATAAATATAGTTCTATAAATGTAAACTACATTCACCCTTAAGTTTGTCTCTGATATTGGTGAAAGTTTTCCATCTTGCAAAATAGCATCCTTGAAGCTTTCCAATGTCCAAGTTGATGTCATGGTAAACTGTTGACAAACCCAGTTAGAAAATGTTATTATTAACAGAATATTATCACTGAAAATAACAAGATGACCCACCTTTCCCGTCTTCAATGCATCTTTGATCCGCATCTTGTCTTCATGATACTGCAGTAAAATAAAGACATATTTCAATGATAAAACAAAATAACAGGACGTTGCAGCATTTGATAGATCATACTATAATCACAGACATCGCCGATATTTTGAAAATATTGCAATATTAAAGCTGTAAAATGGGAAAACAATATTAAAGGTAAAATATCATGATTTTTCAAAATATCAGAAATTTATATATATCGTGATATTATAACATTGCAACCCAGCAGCAGTTGGGTTTTTTTAAAACTGTTAGGGGCATTTGGTGATTTTTTAAAAAAAGGGGATATGTATGTCATTACTGATTTTTTACTAGGTTAGTTTTGGTATTAAATGTATAACTTTTTGGTTTAGGGTTACCTTTTAAAACTTTTAAGAAACGTAAGGGGGTCTTTTGACCTTGACCTCATATATTCTTGAGTTCTCAACAGGTGGTGTCAACAGGGAAAGAAAGAAGGAAGAGAAAGAGGGAGGGAAGGAAGAAAGGAAGGAAAGAAAGAAAAGAAGGAAAGGGGGGACGTGAGTCTGAATACTCGTTCTTTCCGACATTTTTCAAGAGCGGCTGCTAATAGGTCACAAATTTGAGTCCAAAACATCCAAATTACCCAATCAATGGCCCATAACCACAACCAAAAAACACCATCTACAATGAAAGGCATGCTTGGAGTAAGGGATCGCAACACAATCACCTTTTCAGCATCTAGATTGTACCCATAAAAAGCTAGGTCAAGCAATAGCACCTTCATTACACAAGCCGTGTTGACAAGATGGAGCATAAAAAAAATATCAGCAACAGTAGACCTGAATTGCATGCATGATAGATGACAACACGGAGACAGAGAAAGGGGTAAAGAAAAAAGGCACCATTGCTGCCAACAGAAAGATTTTCTATACAAATTTCTCATGCAATATATGCCAGTGTATTTGGGATTAGAGGCATCAATCCTGTTAATGGCACAAGAAGAATGAGAGAGAACATGGAGAGAGAGAGAGAGAGAACAAAGCAAGGCACAATGAAACCCCACTTCATTAAGTTAGAATAAAATGAGGGTTACAACAATAAAAAGGAGGTGTCGACTCCCATAGAGCCCACTACAAGACAAATTACAAAAGTAGTAGTGGGGTACATGCTAATTTACAGTAATACCCCTATACTATAATAATATGTACAAAATGATACAAAAAGAAAACAAAAGGGGTATTACACACAGCTGAACAAAGGCATTTCCTCAACAAACCCCGTAATATGAATTAATGTTAAAGTACAGTATATTCTTAATTGCCACCAAAATACATCTAATAAAGCAGCAGTTGAGTTGGAACTTTCTTTTACTAAGACAAATATGCATTCTATGTTCACTGGTAATGAGAGGACAAATGCCACAGCAAGTTTGATAGAATTAAACAATCACCTGTTTTTCAAGATCCTCTGCAACATCTTCAAATAAATCCTTTGGTGTTGATCCTGAGGTATTTGACGCAACTGCCAAGTATGCAGGTAAATCTTTAACCTGCAAAACCAACACTAGGTAAGCAGCACAATAAATACATTAAGAAGCCAGAGAGAGAAACATATAGCATATCCTATGACTTATTACTGAAATAAGCACATGAAATCATGAATAATGTACCTGCATACAATAGTCCCGCCAATGAGTTTTGACATTTAAAATTCCAGCAGATACATGTTCTTCCATTAATTTACGGAATTCATCACGATTCTTGCGCTCCGCTCGTCTGACTTGCTCCTGTGGCATTCACAAGGATTTGTCAAAATGTTCCTTGAAAAGATGGGCCAGAAATAGGACCTATGCAACACAGACTCTTCTAAAAGGTTAACGCACACACCCGCGTTCATGCGGGTGCAATACTTGGACACGGCTTCTGCAGTGTCAGGTGTGGTCAACCACACCAGGGTCCATTTCTATTTAAAACTGGACTCAGTTATAACCCTAACCAAGCCCAGTTTTATCTATAGTATATACATAAATACCTATAAGTGCACCCACACATAGGGGTGTCAACGGATCGGGTTTGGTTCGAACCCAGGTGGAATCAGACCTGGACCAAATTTTCGGGTATGGTATCAGGTTCAGACCCGAGTCTAATCGGACCCATCATAAGAGAAACCATACAAGGACCCGATAAGAACTACATGAACCAGACCTGTTCCATACCCAGTAAAATAATATCTTTTATCATTTTTACATTGAAAAAATGCAGGTCTTAATCGGAACTCGGGCCGGGGCCGGGTCTGGTATAAAATTTCACAAACTATACCCGGCTCCATATATTAATCGGACCTTTGGGTCCAGATCCCGGGTCTTAATCAGGTCTTCTTATTTATCACCATACCCGGACCCTATAGGGTTTGGTACAGGTCGGATCTGGGTAAACCCGACCAGTTGACACCCCTACCCCCCCCCCCCCACACACACACACACGATATATATATATATGCACCCCCGCACCAAAAATTTTTTAAACTGCTGTGTCGCACCCACATCCGCACCCGCACTTGTGACAGAGTGGCACTCAAACATATCATAATTACATAATTGAAAACAACATCAGCATCGACACCTTTTGTAATTTCCTCTGCTCTTCTTCTTCCTTTTCCAAGTCCCTTATATACTCCTGCAGCAAGATGGAAGCCAAACTTAGTTAAAAAAACAGACAAATAACTAATACAAGCTAATAACACCAGAAAAAACTTCTAGTCTATGTCACATGGGTGCGGGTGCGGGCGCGGGTGCGGGTGCGGGGATTCGGCACTTCCAAAACCCGGGTGCGGGGTGCGGCAGGGGCAAAAATGTAATAAGTAATATATATATATATATATATATATATATATATATATATATATATATAAAGGGGGTTGGGGAATAGGCGGGGGTTTTTTTTTAAACTTTGCAGCTGTCAGGCAGCTGCTGTCAGCAGCTGTGCGTGAAAACTGAAAAACTTACTTTATGCTAGTCTGTCAGCAGCTGACAGACTAGCATAAAGTTTTTTAAAAAAAAATTCGAAGCCCATTTGGGCAATTTTTTTTTTGTAAAAATGGACATTAATGATCCTGGGTGCGGTCAACGCACCCAGGATCGAGTTGACCGCACCCGGTGCGGCACCCGCACCCGCGTCGAGTCGCGTCGACGCGGGTGCGGCACCCTCCTAGCCGAATCCCTGTGACATAGCTTCTAGTCCATCATCTCTTTCCTGACATTTTGCACAAAATTTAAACAAATATAAGGCGACATTACCTGAAAAACTTCCAGGCGATCAATTTTTTCAAGACGTGAACATCTCTCATCATCTTCAAGACGATCTTGAACTTTTCGCCATTGGCTATTTGCCTTTACAGGTCATATATAATCATCAATCCCAAATACCAAAAGTTAACAATGGAAGTTCTTTTGTGACAATGTGGAGAAGTTTCACTACCTTTATAAAGTCACAAGATTCTAAAAATGTTCTGTAGTCCATGATGTTCCTCCTATGCTCCTCAAGAGCCTTAGCACGTTCCTGCTTCCAGAAAGAAAATTAATGAACCACAACAAACAACGAGAACTGTTTTTTCTTTGATATTTAAGAGCCACTAAGCAACTTTAACTATTTTAGCAAAGAAAACAATATTTTGTGAACCCATGATTGACATTCATAAATGCTCATTGAATTGGTAAAAATGGATATATTAAAAAAATCAAGCAGCTAGAGTTTAAAAAATTTAAACAAAAAGGATTTCTATCACAAAAATAGATCACTCGTAGTTTTAGGATCATTTTGTACACACTTTCAAATCAACTTCATTTACATTGATATTAAGAATCATCTTATGCATGTTGTCAGCAACAAAGATACCATTCAACAGGATTAATCAGAAAAACATCAGGGCATCCACCAGTTGAAAAGTTAATTGGACATATTTAGTTGAACAGCTGGCCTCCTTGACATTATAATGTAGCAGAAGACATGTAAAAGAGCGAGAAACATCAACAGAACAGAGACAACTCAATTAGGAAGTTGCAAGGGACAAATCATTTATAATTTGCTGGAGTAAGATTACTAAGAGAGGATTTTACTTCAAAATTCAAGCATTTTCGTCCAGTAACATGAAACACCAAGCAGAATTAAGCCACCAGTTTCACAAGCATGTCCATTTATGTACTTTAGGAGCAATTTGTCTTGCCAATAGAACCGCACAGAAATCCTCAATAAGTGGGAAATGGCCATATAATGCTCCAAAAATTGTGGTATGGGCAACAAAAGGACAAAAAATTCCAAAAGAATTACACAATTTGCCTCACAAAGGATGTAGCAGCTTGTCATCATCATACCTTTAGAGTCTGTAGTAAGTTTGCAATTGTGAGAATTATGATACTGGTGCAATGGGTTGATGCAACAATGTGGGATAAGATTTGCTAGCAATTATAAACAGCTGTAGATGACCCAAAACAGTTCAATCATGGCTATACACAATCTCAAGAATTCCCAAGCAACCATATCTGAACTAACATCAGGGTGATCCTGCTTCAACGAAATCATAGGTCCATCTATCTTCGGAACACTATTTTAGTCCCAGATAATAAGCCCTATGGCCATAAAGAATTTCATGTGAAATATGTAGGATTCAACATTATAAGAATGAAAGGAAGCATGGACAATGAGCCAGAGACATGCAACCAACAACTGAGTTATGGTAAATAGAATAACCTCACAAATGCTGAGAATTTGGGCTTCCGGTTCTGTTCTGACTCAAATGGGTGTAACAGAAGAAGTAATGGAACAAATAGATACATCCATGATGCACTGCAAAACATTTCATTGCAAGGCACGAACTTGTTTAGGACCTGAAAGCCCAGAAATTTCTGTTCCTCTAACAATAATTAATCTAAAAAATAACACCACCAACAACTCTGCACAATTCACTTAACTTAATTAGCCCAAGGCCACGGTTTAGTAGGATCTATGTTGATGAGAAAACCAGATAATCACCGTGAAAAGAAATAATAACCCAAGTGCAATGTGATATAAACATAAGTAAACCACTAGAGATGCATTCAAGAATCAACAAGTGCAGCTTGTCCAACATAGGTAACTGAATGAGTGCTTAATAAAGTGCAAACTTCAAGCCTGTTCATTGGTTAAATATGTCAGTTAGGATACAAAATGAGCATGACACAAAAAAGAAAAAGTTCACATATAAATAGTGTAAAAGCTCAACCTTCTTCGCAAGTTCAATAATATAACCCTCATAAAGATCTTCACGCTCTCTAGCACGTTCAACGGCAGGAAACCTTGCATCGTCCTCAAACATGGTGACAGCTTTACTGATACATAGACATGCCAAGTTAGCATAAACACAAAAGAAGATCTACAAATATATAATTCTGGCAACACATTAACTGAAATCTATTTGACTGTAAGCATAAGTGCAAAAGATCCCCTAATCAACATTATCCAAATATGCACCTAATGGAGGAGCCCAATCCAAGCAAGGTAACTAAAACTAAATTTACTTATCAATTTACACATGTAAATAACAAGAAAAATTATTAAAAAGAAAGCTTGCAACAGACAGGAAACATGATTTCAACAATTTGACTCAGCTGCAAAGAACAAAGTATTATGACCAAGTTGCCAGCTAAAGTTAGACAAAAATAACCTATTCAAAAAAAGAAAGAAAGTAGAAACATATTCATAAGATCAAAGGAAAAGGAGAACCTCCATCGAGTGGTTGAAGTAAGCTCCTTGCATTCCTGCATAAGAGAAAAAGGACAGAGAAAGAAACATAAATATGAAACTATAGAAAATGAGATACAGACAGCATGGGTGAAAAAAGAGAAAAGAAAGGGCATTGGAACTCTAAAGTAAATAAACTCACTTCTAGCATTTTTACAAAAACCTCCTTAGCTTTTTTCTGCTTGATGCGTTTTTCCTCAGCTTCCTGCTTTTTTCTTTGGCCCAGGTACTATAGCATCAAGAGTACAACATACTCAGAGAAGAATATAATAAAAACTTGACAGGATCCACGTTGTGTTGGTGTTGTATAAATAGAAAAACCATGAGAACCGAGATGGCAGGCTCAAACAACAAGTATGAACTAAGCATCTTTTTGCCATAAATATTAACAGATATACCTCATTAAATGCCTGCTTCCTCTCACCAAGTGTTCTAAGAGCACCATACCTCTTGTCATTTATAATTACCCGCATGGCCTGAAGCTTGTTCTTTTTAGTTTTAAACAATCATCACGAATGAAATAAACAACCAAAAAGATGTTGAATAATACATTACCTGCTCCCAGGTCCAATCTGATTCAACATGTGCAGATTCCAGGAGCTCCTTAAATGCATTTTTTGCCTCCTGTTTTGAGGGGAAGGAGAGGGGCAACTAAATGTAAGCTCCAACTTTAAATGGTTAGGGATCCAAGCAACAAGAAGAAAATAAGAAAAATACCTGCTTAGTGGCATAAACCAATGGTTCTTCATCAACAGCCTTCTCCTCCGGCACTGGTGTCACATTGACCTTTCCAGTAACAGGCATTCCCCTTTTAGCTTCCTGGACAAGCAAAGTGAACATCATAATCGCAATGAACCATCTAAAGCCAAAATCCTTCAAACAAAAAGCAGCTGAATTATCTTTTTGATAGATTTGAGGACCCTTGATTTCTATTTGGAAGTTTAAGTTGTCTCTCACATGCCAAAAAATTTAAATAAACAAGCACAAGATTTGCATGTCACAGAGAGAGAGAGAAGTACTCACTATGGCCTTTGCTCAAAGAAAAGGACACAAATTTTTTAAAGCTTCGTTAAGAAAAAAATGCACAAAGATAGGGGTCTTCTCAGTCCACAGAAAAATGTTTACCGATGTCTTGTGATATTATCCAATATCACAAAAAAAAGGCAACAAAAACTTGTTAAAACATCTTTCCAACAAAATGAATTAGCTAACATCCTTTTATAAATTTATTAAAACAAATGGAATAAGTGAATCAAAAACATCATTAAAAAAGAAAGATTAACCCTTATTGTGTCTTCCAGTATCCAAATGAAAAAATATGGTTTTGTGAAATGAATTGGCATAAAAAATACATGAAAACTACAAGCAGTAAACAGCAGTTAAAATAGGGCAAAAAAATGCCAGATAGTAAATTTGTTGCAATTCAAAAGCAACCAGTCAAGCCTGAGCAGACAAAATATAATGACAGCATCACACCTGAACACTCAAGAGCAGTTCAATATGCTTCAGGGAACAAAAGTGAAAAAAAAAAACATTGAAAACAAATGTCATAGAACGATATCTCCTAGTAGCCCCAGATAATGACAGGATCGACTAGAAAATGAAGAATGAAAGAGTACCTCCAAATCCTGGGACGATGTTCCGTCACTAGCTTGTGCAACATCAATGGGTATTTTCCCAAAATTATTTCTACAACAATAAGGAAAATAAAAATTGGCAATCTTAAAAGTGAAATTCTTTAAACTCAAGGAAAGCAACATAACATTGAGAAAAGACAAAGCTAATAGTACACATACGATGATACTGCAGAAGATATGTCCATGGAAGCTGCAGTTCCAGTGGTAGCAGAAACATGGGTGACAGCAAAAACTGAAGAACTGAAATTTGGCAATCCAGGAGAAGTCGAAACCCCAATAGAAGCAGATACCACAGCCGGAGATACTGCAGGCATTGATGGTGAAGTGGATGAGAGTACTGAGGGGTTACTAATCGTTGGCATAACTAGGACAGGACTTGATGCAACTCCAGATGTTGCAATGATGGAGGATGGTGCAGCAGAACTAACAACATTAGTTGGCATCTCCGTGGTAGAAACAACAGGCGTAACCGGAGCAGATGAACTCACTGTTGGTGCCTCTGGATTCAATGCCTGAGAAGCTACCTTATCAGCCTGTTCCCGTGCAAACTGGCAGGAAATAAAAGAGTTTAGCATAATCAGATATCTACTAGAGCTATTAACAAGTCATCCAGAAAGAAAGAATAATCAAGAATTCTGCAAGCACGTGCCCAGCACACATGCACAAACACAAATGGATGGATGAACCCACACCCACCCACCCTTCCCCTCTCAAAACACAACACACGCATGCATGTGCTCAGCCTGTTCACGTGCAAACTGGCAGGAAATAAAAGAGTTTAGCATAATCAGATATCTAGTAGAGCTATTAACAAGCCATCCAGAAAGAAATAATAATCAAGAATTCTGCAAGCACGTGCCTGGCACACACGCACAACCGCAAATGGATGGATGAACCCACACCCAGCCAGCCACCCCCTCATAACACAACACACACACGCATGTGCACGCACGCACACACACAAAAAAATCAGCTCCAGGAGAAAGTGCCATGTAATAACCTTGAGTTCATCTGGTATTGTCCATTTAGATTGCTTGGTGAGCTTGTTATAATAGTACCTGAAAATTTTGCCATTGAATAACAATAGTGAAAATGAAAAACAACCATAAAACAGACGACAGAATGAACCAAAAGTCCAAAATAGCCAAAGTAATCACTCACTTCCTTCCTTCTATAGTAGTAAATTCTTTCCAGACAGTTGATGCATCAGCCCTCTGCAATAAAAAGCAAAATCAATGGATTTGACAAGAAATAAACAAGACAATGAAAAGAAAAGGCAGCAAGAGGATAGATCTAAGAAAATATATGTTTCTGTAATTAAAACCCAAAAAAATGAACTTGCCTGGAATCAAAATAATTGCAAAAAATTTATAGCAAAAGCAACAGATATGATAAGAAAGCAGCAAGAAAATAGAAAGACAAGGATAGCAGGAAAATATATTAAGACATAAAGAAACAACATTAGCATTCCAACCCCTAACCATTCCAGTAGCTTCAAACCATTGATGTCACATTATCATGTAATGAATCTAGTGTTCTATCCAGTCAACACTAAACTTGCTGGCACCAGATCAGGACAGCTACAATAGTTGTCAAAGCATCAATGGCTTCTGTCATGGGGAATACCCAGAGATGGCACACAATGTTTGCAAAAGCTACTGAACTTGCCAGTATAAAAGATAAAGAACATCTTCCGTGTAATAAAACATTCTTCCAAATAAAACAGAACCCACAAGAGAACTCGATACATTCACACACTGCTCAAGTTGCAGCAAACTAAGAAACAATTTAAAAAAAAGGAAATTTAAAAAAATGTGCTAGTTTATTTCCATATACAATTAAATGTTTAAATCCCATATGTAACATCTTTGCACACTCGAAACCACCAGAGGACTTGTATCAAATTTGCTGGGATCAATCCAGTTGCAAAGTAGCATAACAGACATTAATCATGTTATGCTATTGTAGTCATCAAATAATGGAAAAACTATCAAAGACAAACTACATACTTGAAACTGGTTTTCTTCAGCAATATCATCTGCTATACAACATGATAATAGTTGAACGGCAGATTATAAAATGATAATAAAAAACACCCAAGCACTCATTGTGGAGGAAATAGAATGAATAAACTCATGTTCTCATGCCAGATTTCCAAATGAGTTCAAATAACTAAAAAATAACAGCTTGTGCTGGTGTGAACAGTTGAAAACAGGACATTTTGTGCCCATGCCTAAAAGCAAAAAACAATACAGATTTAAAAAATAACTCCCAATAATCCGAGTGCACCTCTTTACGGCAGCTCAATACTTAACCTGCCAAAGAAGAGTGTGTAAAAAAATTTATAAAGCAAGAGCAGGAGTATAAATATATGACCACTTGAAGGGGAATGATGACAAACCCAAACATTACACCTGTTCATATCCGAGAGCAGAAACAATAGGTTTCATATCCAATGACATTATAATATAAGAAAGAAAACCATGTGTATTCATGGGTTTCAAAAGAAACAAAATAATCCTAAACAGCTTATTTATTGTTAGGTTCATTCAATCTCGGCCCCTTTTGTAGAAGCTTGTTCTAGAGTTATTTTATTCTACAGTCTACACTTTCCAAGCATTTTAGCCACTCATTTTATCTTCTTCTTTCTCAGCCATAAATTAATAGTTTGAAATTTTTCATAGTTAGTTCATAACAATTACAAGCCAATCGTTTTAAAATTTTCACAGGTAGTCCATAACAATTACAAGACACTCTCAAGATCTAAAAATGATGACTGCCAATTTAGAGAAAGCAAATAAAAGTAAGTGAGAACAACTATGGAAGCTATACATCTTCTTAGACAACTTATTGAAAGATATAGAGAGAGGAACAAAGATTTGCATATGGTTTTTATTGATTTAGAGAAGGCATACGATAGAGTACCTAGGGACGTTCTCTGGTGGACAATGATGAAGAAAGGTGTTTCTCTCAAGTACATTAGTATAATTAAAGATATGTATGAAGGAGTAGTAACCAATGTCCGCACTTGTGGAGGGGTGACAACCAATTTTCCGATAACGGTTGGGTTACATCAAGGATCTGCTTTAAGCCCTTTCCTATTTGCGATAGTGATGGATGAGCTTACGAGATCAATTCAAGAAAATGTACCGTGGTGTATGTTGTTTGCTGATGATATTGTTTTGATTGATGAGTCTAGAGCTGGGGTTAATGCTAAGTTAGAATTATGGAGACAGACATTGGAAGCTAGAGGTTTTAAGTTGAGTAAGAGTAAGACTGAATATATGGAATGTCGGTTTAGTAAGCAACGAAGTAGTGATGGGAGTGTAGTGAAGCTTGGTGAGCAAGATATACCGGTGAATGATTATTTCAAATATTTGGGATTCATCATTCAAAAGTATGGAGAAATTGATGGAGATGTAAATCATAGGATAAAGGTTGGGTGGATGAAATGGAAAAGTGCTACTGGAGTGCTGTGCGATCGTAGAATGCCATTGCGGTTGAAGGGAAAGTTTTATAGGACGACTATTAGACCCGCTTTACTATATGGTACGGAATGTTGGGCTGCCAAGAGACATCATATTCAAAAAATGAGTGTAGCTGAGATGCGGATGCTTAGATGGATGTGTGGAAATACAATAAAAGATAAGATTCGGAACGAAGAGATACGTAAGAAGGTAGGTGTTGCACCCATTGAAAATAAGATGCGAGAGAATCGTTTACGGTGGTTTGGACATATTCGGCGAAGGCCTAATGATGCTCCAGTTAGAAGGTTGGAGAAATGGGAAAATATATTAGTTAAAAGAGGTCGGGGTAGGCCTAGGAAGACTTGGATGGAGATGATAGGAAAGGATATGAATGCTTTGAACCTCACCAAGGACATGGCGTTGGATAGAAATGATTGGAGGAAAAGGATTCATGTGGAAGACCCAAAATGAATTTCTTTTTTGGTTCATATCGCTGACCCCAATTGTTTTGGGATGAAGGCGTAGTTGTTGTTGTTGTTGTTGTTGAAATAAAAGTAAGTGAGAAGCGTGAGAGGAAACACATAAAAAACATGAAAAGTAGTCTGAGATAAGATATAAGAATAAATGAAGTGTGTGGAAAGCATAAAAGAAGTGTGGGAGAATCGAGCTTCTCATCAAGTTTCGGAAGCCAGGAGTATCGCGCTTCCGAAGCGAGTTTCTGGGAAGTGGGCTTTACACCTATCTAAGAAGCTTCCGGTAACTCTGGTCAAGAATATATAACCTACATTAAGACCATGAGCCTAGAATCAAGCATTCAGAACAGCAACAACAAAACAAACAAGTTTAAGCAATCAACTCAGGGTCATATAGACTTAGACATCAGGATATCTATGTAATATCTCTCACAAAGACACTAAACAGCTGCTTTAATGTTTCCTAAACATTCGTGATGCAAACTAAGATGACCCCACATGTGCAACACCATCGAAAATCTGTGTTACAAAATACGGGAATATAGGGGGACATTTAACTGTTTGTCCAGGCTTGGACAGAACACCCTGTCCAGGACAGACAGGACAGTGTTCTTGTTCAGGACATGAGCTTTTTTATTTTTTTTAAAAACCTGCCCCTGTCCTGTGGGATGCGCAGACGCACAGAACAGCACATCCGCTGTTTGACGGGGACATAGTCCCATCGACGAGCAGACATAGTCCCATCGACGAGCAGGACGCACATTCAAACGCACCCTAGATGTACATGATTCATGGACAGGACATAAGTTCATAAAAATATTTAAAAGATACAGCAACATGTATATAGATATTATAATAATAATAACAATAATAAAGTATTAATATATAAAATATTTTGTATTTTGCACAGAAGCTTTTGTGTTTCATAATATACTTTATGAAAGCATTTTTGTGCTACTATAATTTAATTAACATAAAGTATCTTATATTACCCATCTATTAGTGCATTTTTTCTAATATTTGTTAAATGAGATGACAATGTGCAATGATCTCTCTCTCTCTAAAATGAAGTATGTCTGTCTTCATACATGCGTGCATGTAAGCTTATGTGCATGTATGTCTATATGTATGCATATATCTCTTTGCCTATGTCACCGGGACATGCCAGAGAAAATCATCACTCCTTTATTTCTGGTACTTGCAGGGAGAGGAAGCATCATGACAAATGCCCCTGTGGAACACAAGGTATGAACATAACGACAGAAAAATGGTACTATGGACAATATATTAAACTCAAAATAAATTAAAATTCTAGTAATTTCTAATGCTCGAAGAGGTACAGATTCAAAGCACGACTGTTATATAACATGAGTAGAATTATTTACTTCTAAACAAAGATTGAAAAGGGAAGATTGCATAAGGGTATGCAGTTTCTACTTTACGATAGATGAGCAATGACACACTTCCTGATCATAATACCAGCATAATAGCCATGGGTACAGCAAATTAAAATGTGCACCGGAAACATGCTGTGCAGCAATTGATTGTAACTTAATTCAGATCAGAATGAAGACTTGGTTATAGGCACCTAGAGTTAGAACTTGGAACTTCAAGTCTCTCATGTCCACCTTTGATGCAAATTTGCCCTGTTCTAGAATAAAAAGAGATCTTTCAACAGAGAAAATAGGTCAAATGGCACGTATTAGACTATCAGAGGAAGCAGCTCAGTTGATACTTGAGTGTCTAAAAGAACATTTCTATAAGAGGTTGATATTCTTAACTTTGAGTAGTGGGTAAATACAATACAGGAAGAAGAAAGAGTCCAAATGATAGAGAAGCATATGTTAAGATGGTTGTACTGAGCAACAAAAAGAGAACTGACACAAAAACAATATTGGTCAGGATGGATGAAAAGGCACAAGTAGAAGACATTTGGAAAATAGGAAAACCAATAAAGGCTTGGACAGATGGAGGCTGTTATAAGAGATATGAAAGACTATAGGGAAACTAAGGTAGTAACTCTAAATAGGAAGAGACGAAGGACAAGGACTTGCAAAGCAGAACCCAAGTAGTTGCAGCAAAGCTTGATGGATGGTGATCGGTAAATGCTTGAGCTGCTTCCTATGGTCTGGTTTACATTGTCCTAATTGAGAACCAGACCCCAGGCAAAAACAAAGGTTTGTTTCATTCATAATGACATTTTAGATGTAGTGGTAATGCCAATGTGGAGAAGGAAAGCTCCTTTTTCTAGAACATGGCTTGTCCTAATTGTGAACCAGACCATAGGCAAAACAAAAGCAAGTCTCATGCAGAGTGACATTTTAAAGTTAGTGGAACTGCCAACATAGAGAAGGGAAGGCTTCCTTCTCCTTCAACACAAGGATTTTTCTTTTTTAAGGTGAGCGGAATCATATTATGGGTCAAAGCTGGACGTGGTGCCCTAGATACCTCACATAATAAATTTTTCATATGGGCTGCAAACTAGCCTTTCTCTACAATTTGAAAGTTAGACAACATCAAATTTACAAATTTGATGGAAATGAAATGCTCAATGTAAAACAAGTCATCAATTCAGAAGCAGCTATAAATGGAAAGATAGAAGTGTCTCTCTTGATGCATATGCTCATGAATTGTCCATGACTCCATGACATCCAAAGATTGTAGAAAGATATATTAGTCTTCCAGATAATACAGAAATTGCATCTAACAAGCAAGCTTAGTGCATGATTCCCCTATAATATTTTTACCCATATGCTTGCAGATATTTGGAATCAAAACCAATAAGGAAAAAGAAAAAAGCAAACAAAACCGACATGGTTCCAAACAAGAAATAATCTGCATTCCACCTGCAGTCGACTTGAAATAATAAGGTGCTGAATTGCCAAAATTGGCCTTGCAATAAGGTGACAGAATCATATGAAACTAATTTGCCCTATATGGGGGGCCGGTGGTTGAAATAAAGTGCAAATAAATTTTGGCATTTAAACCCAAAATACATAAAATACACTATTTTTTAAGCCAAAATTAGATTGGGTAATATGAAACCAGGCAGGTGAGCTAAGCAATATCAGCCAAAAGTATTAATATTGAAACACAGCAGTGAAAACATACACCAAGCAAAATAAGACAAGTGTACAATTTGACCAATAGTACAACCACATATCTTCCCTCACACAGCAAAAAGCAGGTGGCTAGGAAACCATTCAATAGAACTCCCAGCAAACCTAATATCACCATCACCAATCCAGTAATGTACAAGCAGGTTGTTGCAAGATGAAAAACGAACTCATGCCAATTCATACCTCTCATTGAAGTAGTAAATCGTGCACCTGGAAACCCTTTTTGAAGCCATCAAAATCGAGCAGATCATATTGGATAAACTCAGTGTGAAAGAAAGCTACGAGAGTAACATCTAAAATAGAAAGCTTAAAGCCTCACTGAGCAATGGAAGAGGCATATGATAATAGAAAGGAATGATAAAAAATGCAAAAATTGAGGAGAAAAATACAGAATGTTATAATATCCAGCATAACATGAACATAATATCAAGAAAAAATAACATCATCATACTGAAACTCTACAGTGAGTAAAAAAATTTGCACCCACTTCAAAGCTCCACACATGCATGTGCTAGCAATATCATATACATCAGTTCACAACACTAGTTCTTGACTGATTCAGATCTAGCTATTACTCGTCAAATGTCTAAGATGAATTCAGACCGAAAAAAGATAAAAATGTTAGAACATATAACAGACAAAAACACAACATAAGAACTTTTTTTAGGAAGAAGAGAGCCACCAATTTGTACATTGCCCCTTCAAGTTAAGAGAAAAGGTGAATAGCAATGAGTGCCTGCCTTGAGAAAAGAGAAGCCCTTCCTTCATAAGTAAGCATATAGAGCAGTTGTATTTTCCTCCTGACTTTCCAAAAGATATCTACAAACCAGTGGCAGGACATGCAAAGAAACAGAGAGTCCGCATAAAACAATTTTGTGATTTTAAGTACAGACATCAATTGTAAAAAACATCAAAGGGTAACCAAATTCCACAGCCTTAAAACCAAATTCATCCAGTGATAATACAACCAATAAAAGAGAATTTTCCCAGAGTAACATAACGCATAAACTTTTCTGATTACTCACCTCAATAGGGGTCATCAACTCTAAAGGTTTCTCCCAACTAGACTGCTTAGTCTTTTTATTGTAATAATACCTACGCACCATGGGACAAATATGAGATCCCAAAGAATGAATTAAATAGTAAACAACCTTCTAAAACTCATACAGGAAGCAAACAGTTGGATATGGATCCAGTCATGCTTGAACCACACTACTGGAATTGTTTTTTAAATCAGGTTCTTATGGTAATTCAGATCTCATATTGGAATCAAGGATCTGGATTTAATTCCAGAGTTGATGACAATGGATAAATTTGTTCACATATATGTGCTTCTCAGACCCAAATCCAACAACGTAGGCAATTTATGTACCAAAATCTGACCCAGATTTTATATCTACTACCAGTTGATGTCTGAACCAGAAACAAGCAACTGCAAGTAGCATAATGTAAGCAAAAATACCTTTTCCCATCAGCAGAAGTGTGCTCCTGCCAATCTGAGGAAGACTGAATATTAGAATTAGCTTGAGTAGTTGCTGACTGAATTCCAAATGAGAGAAAATTAGAATCACATAAGTCAGCAAAACAAAAGCAGCAATTAGAGAAGTTTGCAATTGAAAAAAATCAAGAGAGAAATTTTCTAAAGAACAATGGCATTAACTAAAAGAGAAAATGTTGCATCCATATGTTACCGTAACAGTGGAAGATGCTACTGACTGCTGGCTAGCTTGCAGTGATGGTGCAACAAGTGGTCCACTCTGGACCCCTGATGGCAACCATGGTTGTCCTGCTGATATAGGCGGTGTATGTATTTGTGATACAGGCTGCTGATATTGTGAAGGCAGATTAATATTGCTATGAGGCTGGCTAATAGAAGATGATGTTGCAAACTGCAAATATAATTTGCCAAATATAAACAATCAAGTTGCCTTGGATCCTTGAACTGGTCGTATGAATGAGGGAAAAGGAAACTAAAAAACACTAAGAAACAGCAAGCCATGTCTCACAGTATAAGATGAAGATAACGGCACTCCAGGGCCTCCGAAGCTGGCAGGATGAGTACTCATAGCCTGAGGAGTTTGCTGAGGCAGAGACAATCCAGCTGCAACAGGCATACTGTGTGAAGCATAGGGCCCTGGAACTCCTTGTGAAGAAGGTGCAACTTGGCCTGGTTGGCCCGGCCTAGGAAGGAAATGCTGCATTGATTGTGCATACTGGTTTTGCTGTGTTTGTAGAGGAGAAGGCATCATACTGTTGGGTGCTGGAATTCCTTGACCTACAGATCTAAACTGCTGAGGTGCTGATGGAATAAACTGTTGAGTTTGTGGTGGAATGACTGGCCTAAACTGCAAAATATCATTCATGTCAAATACCGACATTGACTAGGGAAAGAGTGAATAGTGTGTGTACAAAACAATTCTGATCAAAATTATTACTTGCAAGGACATTGGTGAACCAAAATTCTGAGGTGGACCTGTTGATCCCACCATGGAAGGCCTAGGTGGCTTTCACAAACACAAACAAACATGATAAGCACCACAACCTTGTCAAGATGATAATACCAAGTCACAAGAATGGCACGAGTTTAATATACCTGTGACCCAGATAATTGTGGGTTATTGGCCATTTCCTCAACAATATATGCAATGAAATTTATCCTTAATGCAATCCCACTGGTTATCAGATCCACAAAAAGTGAGTTCAGTCAAAACTCAGTGAATGTATGCATATGCATGTGTACATGTATGTAGATACAAGTATAAAAGAGGGAATCACGATTTTATGATGAATTAATTAAAAGAAATTTCAATATTTCCTTGAAATTCAGGAAAGCACATTAAATAAA